>NC_064758.1:811729-1105075 GCF_011397635.1 Epinephelus fuscoguttatus | reverse complement strand
TGTTGGTTTGAACCCTTTTCCAGTTGACCTATTACGTCACAGACCGAACGGTCTGTTCCACCACTTTTTCAAACAAGACGCCATTCCGTGTTTTCCTCCTGTTCATGAAATTTAAAATATTTAACTCTTTCAGCTGACACAGCATGAACTGTGTCTCGTTGTTTGTCCAAAAATGTACGGATGAAATGTAGATTTGGCCATGTTGTTACTGGTTTCTTCTTTCTGTTACGCATTCAGTGCTACTCGACCTCAGAAACTGTGGAGCATATGCAGAGAGTAGGCCAGTTTGGGTCCAATTTACTGTAAACATGCAGGAGGAATTCCACTCTCAGTCGCAATATCTGGGTGTGTCAGTCCGACTTTGAAATTAGATTTAGTATGATTTCAGTTAGACTAACATTTTAAGATGTATTTCAAAAGTCCGGTTTTATTTGAGCTAACAAAATAAATAAATTTTCTCTAATGTTGTGTATAGAAAATTTTCTGTCAAAATTACCACAACACTAGACAGTTTAACATTTGACATAACAGTACTTTATTATTGCACCCACATATTACAAAGAATATTTATCTATCTTCTGTCTGTGCTTACAGCTCAGCATCACAGACAGCACGTCGCTCAGAGTAGCTTGGAGTAAATATACCTCTGAGCTAAATTGATCAATTAGGCACAGGCTGAGTGGCCTTGCTGTTGATTGAAAGTGAAGGAGCCATAAATGCAACAGTTAGCTGAGTGGCTATACTTAGCAACATGGCAATCAGTTTTTGGCAAACAGGCTTCCATGTCAGCTGTAGTGCTTGTGTTGGACATACACACAAGTACTGTCTCCCAACTCCACACAAAAGCAACTTAGTAGTGTCACACAGTGATGTGTACTGTTCTACATTAAATTAAACAACTTTCCATAAAGTACTCCATCTTGACAAACTACAAGTGTAAAATTCTGCTATTAATGCATCAGTATCAATTAATGCAACAGGGCCTAGTGTTGCCATTCTGCTGGTAGCCTACCACATCTAGTAGGCTAAGTGCCTACTGCACAGCCTACTTCAAAGTGCATTTTTAAATGTAGGACTTTTTTTTTGTGGTAATGTATGTGGTCATACTTTTAGATATACGTCCATATGTCTAGATATAGATATGACTTGGAAAACACAGGTATACTTATCAAAGCTTTAGAAATACATTCTCTTTGTGAATTTGACTTGGCAGTGTTCATTTTGCATTGTTGCCTATAAAACAGTATATATGTAAGTATGTAACCATAGTATAAGTATGTTGACTACTTATATAAAAGTGTAATGATTGCTTGTGTGTGTGTGTGTGTGTGTGTGTGTGTGTGTGTGTGTGTGTGTGTGTTCTACAGTGACCATATTACTTTGTAGAATAACTTTATATAGACTATAATCTGATCAGAGATGTTTTACTCACTCCATATGACACTATTGCTTTGCTATTACCTACCACACAGAACATGAGAAGCTGGAGTTCCACCATTGTTGGCCTCTTTTGTCCCACAACTAGTGGGTTTATAATCTTGTCATGTGTGATGGTGTGATGGCGCAGCAGTTACCTGGCCGCTGCACTCCATTCCGGCTGCTTGGATCACTCACAAACCCCAGACTTCACTTCGAGTCTATAAAAAAAAATCCAGATGGTAGTAATCCGTTAGGCCAGGGTACTCTACTTTCTACAAAAACATGTCTGCAATATCATTTAGTCCAACACTGATGTAAACAAATCTTTCTCAGTTCCTCCCTCCACTCACCTGCTGCAGTAAGCAGCTTAGTGACGTCAGCACTAAGTGGATCTTAATGGGCTGTCACATCTCCAGAGGAGTAGTAGAATCAATGCGCTGATTCGCTCAGAGGAAACACAGCAAGACAAACACGTGTATCATCAGACTGGTAGGCCTGATCCTGGCATAACTGTCAGATATGGATCAAATATTCATCAAAATTGTAAATATGTAAATATTCCCCTTGACATATGAAGCACCTAGAGCATGGAAGAAGATGACAACCCCTTTAAAAAGATATACATTTTCCAGTATAAATCTGACAGATACATTTTATAAACAATTGGTAAAATGATAGTAATAATAATAATAATAATAACAGGCAAAAATATTTGTGTGCATATAGGCACTATTTAAGCAAGTATAAAAAAAATTAAAATGTAACAATTTTTTTCCTTGTAATCATGGCCTCATTTACCTCTTAAGCCCCTTTCCCACTGCACAGCAACAAACATAAAAACACACAACAAAAAAACCCAAAAACAGCTAACAACAGCTAACATCTAGCTTTTTAATGTAATGGGAAAGGTTACAGTGGACATTCATACCCAGGTCAGATGACTCTGCAGTAGCTACAGGTATTAACCGACTCCAACCCTGATCCGCATTAATTATTAAGATCCGGCGCTGGCCACAGGCGGCTGCGAAGGCCCTATTGAGATTGCTCTGTTTATTAGGGCCGGAGCGCCTAGCAGTGCTAGGATCCTATTAACAAAGGAAGTTTTAGGGCCCCAGCACTTAGCGGTGAGGAGCCTTTTGAAATGCAAGAAATTTTTCTTCTTCTTCTTCTTCTTCCTCCAAAGGATTTGCCATTTTGGGAGCCTTAACATACCCCAAAACTCATCAAACTTTGCAGATATATCACAACTGGTAAAAATTTTGATATTTTAAGGGTCTTGCTCTTGGTTGCCAAAAAAATGCCTAAGTAGCGCCCCCTATGAAATTTTGAGGAAATGACATTTCCTGTTGCCAGTAGGGCAACAGGAAATGTCATGTTTTAGACTTTGATGGACATCTCCTACAAAAATGACCAGATCCACCTCAAACTTGGTCAAAAAAAAGTCATAAGACGTTGATGACGCTTTATTGTGGAAACTGTGAGTTTTCGTTGAAGGGCATGGCCATGGCCTGGCGTCGAACTTTGATGTTTCGTCGTGATGATAAACGTTGCTGTAACTTGACTCCACGTGGGAATATCTTGCCAAAACTTCACACATATGACGACAGTCCAGCCCTGAACACATGTACAGAGGAGTTTTTAATCACCGCCATAGCGCCACCTACTGGCAACAGAAAGTTACTTTATATATTCTTTGATGTCCCACTTCTAGCAGGTTAATCAGACCTACCTTAAACTTGCTAATCTCCTCAGATGTTGATGATACTTAAAAATGAAGCTCTTGAGTTTTCATCAAAGCGCTGTCACCGTGGCGCTGCCTTGTTCACCATTAAACACAATGTTGTTTTGAAGGGACAAGGGATGCTTGAAAACTCACCAAACATGGCATACACATCACAGGTCACCGTCCTGTTGTCTGATGTGATTTTGATTTTGTGATGGCTCAACAGCGCCCCCTAGAATATTTTAATTAAGCAGCCCCAAAGCTGGTTTGACCTGCATGTATGAAAATTGGTAGGCACCTGTAAAAGTCTATCATGTACAAAAAAGCCTCTTGGAGCCATGCTCCAAACCCAACAGGAAGTCTGCCATTTTGAATTTACTTGTGCCACTTTTGTGCATTTTTGACCATTTCCAGGGCTTGTAGATTAACGAACATGTCCTACGGATTTAATCAAATTTGCTCCAAACTTGGTTTATGTGAGCCTGACTACATTGGACCAAAAGTTACTACAGGATCTGCCCAATATTGAATGGCGTGCCCGCTGCGGAGTGTTGGATTTTGCGGTTTTGCCATGAGAAACGAAAGTGCTATAACTTTGGCGTAAATGGTCTGATATCCACCAAACTTCACATGATTCATATTAGTCCTGCCCTGAACACATTTACATAACCATATTTCTTGATACTCATAGTGCCACCTAGTGGTGACAGGAATTAAGTCTCATCAAACACTTATCTTTCAATTTATCTGAAAGTTGTGGTGTATATTTGATGTATAAAAGCATGATGAATCATTAGTGCACTCTCCAACTCCCTTTAGTGGAAAGAGGAAGTGATACAAAATGTGAAATATTGCATTCTAGCACTGTATCAAGGATATGCCAAGTCACTCCTGCATGCGATGTCTAACATTGACATAAATGAACTGACACACCAGAAGGCGTCCTGCCAGCCCCCCCCGAGTTGCGTGAAGGTGCTCGGGCCTGTTCATAGCTGCTTGCAGCTTTAATTAGGGCCCGAGCAACTAGCGGGTGCAAGAACTTTATTGAAATGCAAGGATTTTTAGGGCCCAAGCACTGACTGAAGGCCGGGCGAAGGCTCTATTGAAACTGAAGGAATTATTTGGGCCCACGCGACGACAGAGTCGTCCATGAGGACACTATTGTAATCACGCTGTTTATTATTTTTTATTAGGGCCCAAACGACAACGAAGTCGTCCGTGAGGACCCTATTGTAGTCACGCTGTTTATTAGGGCCCGAGCGACAACGAAGTAATCCATGAGGACGCCATTGTAATCACGCTGTTTATTATTATTATTATTATTATTATTATTATTAGGGCCCGAGCGACGACGAAGTCGTCCGAGGACCCTATTGAAATCACACTGTTTATTATTAGGGCCTGGGCGACGACAAAGTCATCCGAGGACCCTATTGAAATCGTGCTGTTTACTATTATTATTATTATTAGGGCCCAGCGGCAGCGTGAGGACCCTATTGTAATCTCACTGTTTATTATTATTAGGGCCCGAGCGACGACAAAGTCTTCCGTGAGGACACTATTGTAATCGCGCTGTTTATTAGGGCCTGAGCGACAACGAAGTTGTCCGTGAGGACCCTATTGTAATCACGCTGTTTATTAGGGCCCAAGCAACGATGAAGTCGTCCACGGAGGACCCTATTGAAATTGTGCTGTTTAATATTATTATTAGGGCCCGAGCGACGACGAAGTCATCCGTGAGGACCCTATTGTAATCGTGCTGTTTATTATTATTAGGGCCTGAGCGACGACAAAGTCGTCCGTGAGGACCCTATTGTAATCACGCTGTTTATTAGGGCCCAAGCAATGATGAAGTCATCCACAGAGAACCCTATTGAAATCGTGCTGTTTATTATTATTATTATTATTATTATTATTATTAGAGCCCGAGCGACGACAAAGTCGTCCGAGGACCCAATTGAAATCGCACTATTTATTATTAGGGCCCGTGCGATGACAAAGTCATCCAAGGACCCAATTGAAATCGCGCTGTCTATTATTATTATTATTATTAGGGCCGGAGCGACGACGAAGTCGTCCGTAGGACCCTATTGTAATCGCGCTGTTTACTATTATTATTATTAGGGCCCGAGCGACGACGAAGTCGTCTGTGAGGACCCTATTGTAATTGTGCTGTTTATTAGGGACCTTGGCTGAAGGGCAAGGACCCTCTTGTTTTTGGTGCGTTTATTAGGGACCTCGGCTGAAGGGCGAGGACCCTATTGTTTTTGGTGCGTTTATTATTAGGGACCTCGGCTGAAGGGCCTCTCTCCCAAAATATATTTACTCCTACACTGTTTATCGTAACTGCTTCAAACTCACACACATGACAGCTCTACCTCTGGTGAACATTACTTGTACTTTGCTGAGTGGTACAAAGCGAAGGGAGCGCCGATTTTTTCCTCATTCACTCCAATGTAAACTGAGAGGAGAAATTTTGGAAACAGCTGAGGTGCAACACATTTGTAACTCGCTCTGGTGACCACATTTTTGAATCTAGAAATATAAAACATGACACGTGCGTTCACAAGAAGTGGCTCTCTCTCACAATCACTTTATTTTCATTATTGGACCAACGGTTTGGGTATGGGAAGAATTTGTTCGAGGAGTTAAATCTCCTCTAAAACAGGTCTCTTCTCTGTGTTCTGTCTGTCTCTCTTTGCTCTTCTGCCAGGTGCACCTAGTTTATTACCATGGCAACCGCTGTGCCACACAAACTCACACAAACATGATGTGTGTGTGTCTACATCTTACATGCAGACATGACAGGGGCACAATCTCCATTTTAACCCTTTAGTTGCCAGAGTTATTTGAGGAAAATATTAATTTCAACATTTCAAAAGGCTTTCGCATGAAAGTGGTGAGAGATAAAGGCATACTGTAAATGAGAAAACTGTTCATCATGACCCAAAGTTTGTGATGGGAGTAAATTAACTCATCTAATTTGCATATCGTGGCGTCACTAGGTGGCGGCCATATTGGATTTCATAAATCTCAGTAAAACAGCATTTTTAACATGTTTACACAGTACATTTCTTTTGTTTTGTGCTGTTTTTGCCGTCTCTTCCTCAAAATAAAGGAAGAGGAATCTGATGGGAGTAAAGTAACTCATCTAATTTGCATATTGTGGCGTCACTAGGTGGTGGCCATATTGGATTTCATAATTCTCAGTAAAACATTCAAATATTCAAATCATTCAAACTTTATTTTATAATAGGCAGCTATTCAGTGTGGCGTCAGCTTTTCAACAAACTTTCAAACATTCAAATCATTCAAACCTTATTGTATTCAAGGCCTATACTTTTTGCTGCGTTTATTCTCACAGACCAGTCCTCGCCGAAGACACTATTGTTTTTGCTGCGTTTATTATTATTATTAGGGACTGAGCCTAGAGGCAGAGGACTGCTCAAGGAGCAGTCCTCGCCAAAGGCGAGGACCCTCTTGTTTTTGCTGCGTGCATTTATAAGTGACCGGGCCCAACAGTAGTGGACTACTCACAAAGAAGTCCTCGCCAAAGGCGAGGACCCTCCCTATAGTTTTTGCCGCATTTTTTCTCACTGACCAGTCCTCGCCGAAGGCGAGGACACTATCGTTTTTGCTGCGTTTATTCTTTATTAGGGACCGAGCCCTAAGGCAGAGGACTGGTCATAGAGCAGTCCTCGCCGAAGGCGAGGACCCTCTTGTTTTTGGAGCGTTATTATTATTAGGGTCCGAGCCTAGAGGCAGAGGACTGCTCAAGGAGCAGTCCTCGCCAAAGGCGAGGACCCTCATGTTTTTACTGCGTGCGTTTATAAGTGACCGGGCCCAACAGTAGTGGACTACTCACAAAGAAGTGACCTATACCTACCTATAGTTTTTGCCGCATTTTTTCTCACTGACCAGTCCTCGCCGAAGGCAAGGACACTATTGTTTTTGCTGTGTTTATTATTAGGGACCGAGCCTAGAGGCAGAGGACTGCTCAAGGAGCAGTCCTCGCCGAAGGCGAGGACCCTCTTGTTTTTGCTGCGTGCGTTTATAAGTGACCGGGCCCAACAGTAGTGGACTACTCACAAAGGCGAGGACCCTCCCTATAGTTTTTGCCGCATTTTTTCTCACTGACCACTGACCCTCTTGTTTTTGCTGCGTGCGTTTATAAGTGACCGGGCCCAACAGTAGTGGACTGCTGTGTTTATTATTATTCTTTATTCTTTATTCTTTATTCTTTCTTCCGCCGCCTCTTTGAACTGGAATTTGACCCCTAAACATGCTCAAAAACTCACCAAAATTGCACGCACATCAGAACCGGTGAAAAATTTTATAAAATGGTGACATTAACCCCTAAAGTGCCAAAATGGGCTCTCTAGCGCCACCTAGGCACACAAAAATGGCCGCCACGGCCTGTAGGAACGTCGTAGAAACATGAAACCAAAAGTGGCGTGTTCGTTTCATCAAGACCTAAAAATCACGCGCTGACACCCCTGACCTAAATCCAACAGGAAGTGACATATTTGCCCTTTCAAAGTAAGATTTTGCCTTAAAACTGCCTTTCCTAAAAAAATCATCTTCTCATACAGCGTTTATCCTATCGACTTCAAACTTGCACAGATTACAGATCAACTCCTTCTAATCAAAAGTTGTGCGTAACTTGTCCATTACTCGCTGCGTTTGGATTTTGTGGCCTCCATAAGGTGAGATGTCAGAAAAACGTCCTGACGATCTTCCAAAGCTGTCCCATAGGAAATGAATGGCAGCGGGGGGGAGAAAGAGACCAATCTTCGGGCTTTTTCTAGCATTTACAGCGTCTCCATACTTTGTGCTACAGACTCCATTCCAACTCTCAAATGTTGCCACAGGTCTCATCTATTCACTCATGTTTTCATCTATTTCATATCTTTTACCGTTTTTGATCTGTGCCTCTCAAAGTACCATGAGCAAAAGTGGAGAAATTCTCACTTTACAATGGGTGTGTATTGCATGGAATGCTGTGAGCTAGAGTGGAGAGGGCTCTAAAAATCGTCTAAAACTTTTGTCTTTAACTCGCTGCCATGGCCACAATTTTCACTGTACAGACACAATTTATACCACAAAACGTAGGAAAATTTGTCCTGCTCAGATATGTTGACATGGAATCTCTCACGTACACATTTTTGCTGAGTGGCTCCAAAGTGAAGGAGCGCCGATTTTTCTCTCATTCACTCCCATGTAAACTCAGAGGAGAAATTTCTGGAAACAGCTTAGGTGCAACACATTTTAAACTCGCTCCTGACCACATTTTTGACTCGAGAAATATAAAACGCGACACGTGCGTTCACGAAGTGGCTGTCTCTCAAAATCACTTTATTTTCTTGCTTGGACCAACGGTTTGGGCATGCGAAGCATTTGTTCGAGGAGTTAAAACCCATTATAAACAGCCTTTGGTGAGCTGCTCTCCTTAGCTGTCTGTGTGTGCCACAGGTGCTGACAAGTCATTAATCGCCATGACAACGGCTGCACACACACACACACACATAACCACACGGCTCTCTCTGTCTGTGTGTCTCACAATCTATAAAGGACAGATTACAGCAGCAGAAACTTCATTTGAAACAGCAAATACACATTATTAACCCCTACAGTGCCAAAATGGGCTCTCTAGCGCCACCTAGACACACTAAAATGGCCACTACAGCCCGTAGGGAATGTCGTATCAAGATCAAACCAAAACTGGTGTGTTTGACTTACAAATCACATTGACACCCAGGACCTGATTCCAACAGGAAGTGAGCTGTTTGACCTTTCAAAGTAAGATTTCGCCTCAAACGTGGTCTCAAGAAAACACATCTCCTCCTACACTGTTTATTTTATCAGTTTTAAAGATGCACACATGCCACCTCAACTGCTACTAAACAGATCTTCTGTATAACTTTATCTCTCTCATCATCACATTATTTTCATGATTGGACCAACAGTTTGGACCAACATTTACACAGTAGATTTATTTTGTTTTGTGTTGTTTTTGTCTCTTCCTCAAAATAAAGGAAGAGGAATCTGATGGGAAGAAATTCGCTCATCTAATTTGCATAATGTGACATCACTTGTACATACCTACAGCTACAGAAAGCATTCAAACATCAAAACGTTCAGCTCTGTAAGGATTTTCTGATGTTTGTGGCAATATGTTTGATATTTCTAAATAATTCACAGTGACGAAATGGGCTGGGGGCGGAAATGGGCGCGAGTGCGAGGTCCCGCCAAATGCTGCTTGCAGCTTTAATTATTATTATTATTCTTTATTCTTTATTCTTTCTTCCGCCGCCTCTTTGAACTGGAATTTGACCCCCTAAACATGCTCAAAAACTCACCAAAATTGGCACGCACATCAGAACCGGTGAAAAATTTTATAAAATGGTGACATTAACCCCTAAAGTGCCAAAATGGGCTCTCTAGCGCCACCTAGGCACACAAAATGGCCGCCACGGCCTGTAGGAACGTCGTAGAAACATGAAACCAAAAGTGGCGTGTTCGTCTCATCAAGACCTAAAAATCACGCTGACACCCCTGACCTAAATCCAACAGGAAGTGAGATATTTGCCCTTTCAAAGTAAGATTTTGCCTTAAAACTGCCTTTCCTAAAAAATCTTCTCATACAGCGTTTATCCTATCGACTTCAAACTTGCACAGATTACAGATCAACTCCTTCTAATCAAAAGCTGTGCGTAACTTTTTCATTACTCGCTGCGTTTGGATTTTGTGGCCTCCATAAGGTGAGATGTCAGAAAAACGTCTGACGATCTTCCAAAGCTGTCCCATAGGAAATGAATGGCAGCAGGGGAGAAAGAGACCAATCTTCGGGCTTTTTCTAGCATTTACAGTGTCTCCATACTTTGTGCTACAGACTCCATTCCAACTCTCAAATGTTGCCACAGGTCTCATCTATTCACTCATGTTTTCATCTTTTTCATATCTTTTATCGCTTTTGATCGGTGCCTCTCAAAGTACCATGAGCAAAAGTGGAGAAATTCTCAGTTTACAATGGGTGTGTATTGCACGGAATGCTGTGAGCTAGAGTGAGAGGGCTCTAAAAATCGTCTAAAACTTTTGTCTTTAACTCGCTGCCATGGCCACAATTTTCACTGTACAGACACAATTTATACCACAAAACGTAGGAAAATTTGTCCTGCTCACAGATATGTTGACATGGAATCTGTCACACGTACACATTTTTGCTGAGTGGCTCCAAAGCGAAGGGAGCGCCCATTATTTTCTCATTCACTCCCATGTAAACTCAGAGGAGAAATTTCTGGAAACAGCTTAGGTGCAACACATTTTAAACTCGCTCCCCTGACCACATTTTTGACTCGAGAAATATAAAACGCGGCACGTGCGTTCACGAGATGTGGCTGGCTCTCAAAATCACTTTATTTTCTTGCTTGGACCAACGGTTTGGGCATGCGAAGCATTTGTTCGAGGAGTTAAAACCCATTATAAACAGCCTTTGGTGAGCTGCTCTCCTTAGCTGTCTGTGTGTGCCACAGGTGCAGACAAGTCATTAATCGCCATGACAACGGCTGCACACACAGACACACAGCCACACGGCTCTCTCTGTGTGTCTCACAATCTTTAAAGGACAGATTACAGCAGCAGAAACTTCATTTGAAACAGCAAATACACATTATTAACCCCTACAGTGCCAAAATGGGCTCTCTAGCGCCACCTAGACGCACTAAAATGGCCACTGCAACCCGTAGGAATGTCGTATCAAGATCAAACCAAAACTGGTGTGTTTGACTCACAAATCACGCATTGACACCCATGACCTGATTCCAACTGGAAGTGAGCTATTTGACCTTTCAAAGTAAGATTTCGCCTCAACGTGGTCTCAAGAAAACACATCTCCTCCTACACCATTTATTTTATCAGTTTTAAAGATGCACACATGCCAGCTCAACTGTTACTAAACAGATCTTCTGTATAACTTTATCTCTCTCATCATCACATTATTTTCATGATTGGACCAACGGTTTGGGAATGGGAAGAACTTGTTCGAGGAGTTAAATCTCCACTAAAAGAGGTGTCTGTCTCTCTGCTCTTCTGCCAGGTGCGCTACTTAATTACCATGGCAACCGCTGTCACACACAAACTCACAGAAACATGATGTCTGTGCGTTTCTAGATCTTACATTCAGACATGACAGAGGGAGCATCTCCATTTTAACCCTTTAGGTGCCAGAGTTAATTGAGGAAAATATTCCATTTTCATTTCAACATTTCAAAAGGCTGTGGCTTTAAAGTGGTGACAGATAAAGGCATACTGTAAATGAGAAAACTATTCATCATGACCCAAAGTTTGTGATAGGAGTAAATTAACTCATCCAATTTGCATACTGTGGCATCACCAGCAGGCAGCCATATTGGATTTCATAAATCTCAGTCAAAAAACATTTTGAACACATTTACACAGTAGATTTATTTTGTTTTGTGTTGTTTTTGTCATGTCTTCCTCAAAATGAAGGAAGAGGAATCTGATGGGAATAAATTCGCCCATCTAATTTGCATAATGTGACATCACTTCTGCATACCTACAGCTACAGAAAACATTCAAACATCAAACCGTTCAGCTCTGTAAGGATTTTCTGATGTTTGTGGTAATATGTTTGATGTTTCTAAATAATTCACAGTGACGACATATGCTGGGGGCGGAAACGGGCGCGAGTGCGAGGTCCCGCCAAACGCTGCTTGCAGCTTTAATTAGGGACCTCGGTCCCTGAAAGGGCGAGGACCCTCTTGTTTTTGTAGTGTTTATTATTCTCATTATTAGGGACCTCGGCTGAAGGGCGAGGACCCTCTTGTTCTAGTAGCGTTTATTATTATTATTATTATTATTGTTTCTTTCTTTCATCCGGACTTTCAACTGGAATTTGACCCCCTGAACATGCTCCAAAACTCACCAAAATTGGCACGCATGTCAGGACTGGCGAAAAATTTTTTAAAATGAAAAAATTAATCTGAAAAGTGCCAAAATGGGCTCTGTAGCGCCACCTATCTGTCTAGACCACTGAAATGGCGCTGCAGCCAGTAGGAACGTCGTAGGAAGATCAAACCAAAACAGCCGTGTTCGTCTCATCAAGACCTACAAATCACGCACTCACACCCATGACCTAAATCCAACAGGAAGTGAGCTATTTCCTTTCAAAGTAAGATTTTTCCTAAAAAAAAGAAATTCCTTTAAAGAACATCTCCTCCTACACCGTTTATCGTATCGGCTTCAAACTCGCACAGATTATTCTTCAACGTGTCCTTGTGCGTAACTTTTCCATTACTAGAATGGTTTGGATGTTATGGCGTTTCAGGTGATGTGCTCCAAAACCTCCTGAGGATTTGTTGTGCTTCCTAGACACACTAAAATGCCGGTCGACGGTAGGAACCACTTAGAAAGACCAAACCAAAACTGTCTCGTTCGTCTCATAAAGACCTACAAATGTCGCACTGCAACCCCTGACCTAACTCCAACAGGAAGTGAGCTGTCGGTCTTTGAATGTAAGATGGCGTTTTTCACAAATTCTGTCGATCAAAAATTATTTGCTCCTACACCGTTTATCATAACTGCTTCAAACTTGCACAAATTACAGCTCTACCCTTGCTGAACATTACTTGTGAAGGACTTTGTCATAACTTGAACAGTTTGGATTTTAGAAGCGTTAGAAGGTGCAGGACACAACTCCTCATGATGATCTCTGGAAGAAAAGATGAGGGCCAACACACTGTAAACTTGTGATTAAGGTGACATTTTTCAGGCCATAGACATACAAGCTTTATATGTTTGCGTTCAGAACAAATTTATCTATCTGGTGATGTTTTCAGATTGAAGATGGGACCCACGGTTTGGCATCTGGAAGCATTTGTTTGAGAAAGTTTCAAGCCATTCTGCTCTGTGTCTGAGCTGCATGCAGTCCTTAATTAGCATAACAAAGGCTTCACTCTGACCACTGTCAGAGTGAAGTGTGTGTGGTCACACAGACATGACAGTATAACATTTACCAAACTCATTCCTAAAACTTTGTCATACTTATGTGACAATAATCATATGTGTATAATAACAGTAGAATTATGGCACACACAGACAGACACGGACACACAGAGACACACAGACAGACAGACATCCACACACACACTCCACTCCCTTTTATTATACACATATGATTAGTGTCACATATGTATACAATCAGATATTAATTCAACATATTGTACACACACTCCACTCCCTGCACCCCCCCTCTCTCTCTTTCTCTGTCTCTCTCTCTCTCTCCCCCCTCTGTCCTCTTTCTCCCTTTTCTCCCTTTCTGCATGTCTAACTCGGTCGTCTATGTCTGTGTGTGTTATACTTCTACTGTTATTATACACATATGATTATTGTCACATATGTATACTATCAGATATTAATTCAACATATTGTACCACAATTGCTAGAATTATAATTTTAATATTATTGCTTTCATTAATGTTGTTGTAAGCTACTGTCATGATCATCTCTCCTGCATCTCTCTCTGTCTCCCCTTCTGTCTCATGGGGTCCTGAGGATAGAGGGATGTTGTATGCTGTAAAGCCCTGTGAGGCAAATTGTGATTTGTGATACTGATTGATTGATTGATCGATATTTGTTTCTTGACTCAACAGCATTCAGTGACAGTATTTCAGTTACAGATGTAGTAAATTTAAAGACTCTGCAATGTTGCACCATTGCTCACTCAGAAATATTAACAAATAATTTGCAATATTAGGCTATAGGAATTATGTTCCATCAGTGTGACTAATAACATCATTGATAGAGATTATTAGTCATTGATAGTTCTTTGAAGCGTCATAAAGATTTTTAAAATGTAAACAATAAGACCTACATATTATGAGCATTAAACATTTCAGAGCTGATCTGACAGACTGACAGTCTGGTCCTTGTGCAGTGTTATTAAAAAAAATAAATATACAAACGACAGAGGTTTGATTTGATCATCACACATGTCAACGTTTCATTAGGTCACATGGCTTATGTCTACAAATTGCAAAATATATGCTCACACCACCTTCATAAGAACCCTTTACAGTTTTTAAAACTGAGTTTGACTTATGATTCTGGCTATTGTGGTACAACATGTGGGAAGTATATATTAATATCTGATGGTATACATATGACAATAATCATATGTCTACAATAGCAGTAGAAGTATGGCACACACAGACAGACACAGACAGACACACACTCCACTCCCTGTTCTCTCTCTCTCTCTCTCTCTCTCTCTCTCTCTCTCTCTCTCCCCCCTCTGTCCTCTTTCTCCCTTCTCTCCCTCCCAACACACTGTAAACCTGTGATTAAGGTGACATTTTTCAGTCCATAGACATACAAGCTTTATATTTTTGTGTTCAGAACAAATTTATCTATCTGGTGATGTTTTCAGATTGAAGATGGGACCCACGGTTTGGCATCTGGAAGGATTTGTTTGAGAAAGTTTCAAGCCATTCTGCTCTGTGTGTCAGCTGCATGCAGCCCTTAATTAGCATAACAAAGGCTTCACTCTGACAGTCTGTGTGTCAGAGTGAAGTGTGTATGTGTGTGGTCACACACACATGAGGTTTTAAATTACTTTAAAAATGACCTTAAAAGTATTTCCATGTATTTTATCAATTTTATGTCTCTGAACCCAAGAGACTGACCTGGAGGTTGCAGTAAATCACCTCATTTCAAGTACAAGTCAGTAACAGTGTTACAAACATCAGGAAAGAATATACATCTTTGAGGAAATGTTACATTCAACAACACAGTAGTCTCATCAAACACCTTTCTTTTGATGTAATTGACAGAAAAATTAAATGTAGTCTTTTTGATGCATACAACATTATGTATACTGAGTGCAATCTGTAACTCCCTCTGCCAAAAACAGGAAGTATGTGAACATGTGAGATATGTCAAAATGTCAGCAAACACTCTCTCTCTCCCTCCCTGTCCCCCCTCTCTCTCTGTCTCGTGTCCTGTTACTGCATGTCACTAACTCGGCCATACTGCATGTCAGTAACTCGGCCTCTTCTCCAGAGCTTTTGTGCTCCAGTGTCTCTCAGGTTGACTTCTATCACAGCGGTGCCTGGATAGTGTGATGTGTGAGGAATTTTCAAATATAAGCTCACAATACCTTCAAAAGCACCCTTTACATGTGACATTGAGCTTGACAATGATTGCATACATTAGTTGTATACCCAAGCTTTTAACAGATGAAGAGGTTTTAAATTATTGTAAAATAACCATAAATGTATTTCCATTTATTTGCACTAATTTGATTTCTCTTAATTCAAGTGATTGACGTGGAGGGTTAGAGCAAATTACATAATTTCAAGTGCAAGTCAATCATAGGAAAGAATCTATTTCTTTGAGGAAATGATATATGAAAAATTACAAGCTATTTTGTTTAATAACTGATGAGTCTTTGTAAAAATCATTGTCTTTTGTTATTCACTGTCCTTTATAATTCATGATTTTTCCATGGTAATGTTATGGTATTGTGTTAAAATTTTGTTTGTAGTTATGCATTGTTATATTTGCAGTATAATGTTTACATAGCAAACCAGAGTGAAGTGTGTGTGTGTGTGTGTGTGTGTGTGTGTGTGTGTGTGTGTGTGTGTGTGTGGTCACACAGACATGACAGTATAACATTTACCAAACTCATTCATAAAACTCTGAAAGAAATGACTGAGACAAAAAAACCTGTAAATACAAGATGTCCTGGTGAAAGTCTTTTAACTCATGAAGAATGGGAATATATGTAGTCCTGCTCACTTTCTCCACTGACATTAACTAGTATATATTTGTGTGTGATTGCTGCACCTAGATCCTCAAAGCAGCCAGTTCACATCACTCAAACTTTCACTAGGTGACATGAATTCAAGTGAATATGTATGTGTTGTTTGATCATCACACATGTCAAAGTTTCATTAGGTCACATGGCTTATGTCTACAGCTTTCAAAATATACGCTCACACCACCTTCATAAGAACCCTTTACAGTTTTTAAAATTGAGTTTGACTTATGATTCTGGCTATTGTGGTACAACATGTGGGAAGTATATATTAATATCTGATGGTATACATATGACAATAATCATATGTCTATAATAGCAGTAGAAGTATGGCACACACAGACAGACACAGACACACACAGATACACAGAGACACACACACACACACACACACACACACACACACACACACACACACACACACACACACACACACACACACACACACACACTCCACTCCCTATCCCCTCTCTCTCTCTCTCTCTCTCTCTCTCTCTCTCTCTCTCTCTCTCTCCCCTCTGTCCTCTTTCTCTCGTCTCTCCCTCTCTGCATGTTGAGAACTCGGCCGTCTATGTCTGTCTGTCTGTGTGTGTCATACTTCTAGTGTTATTATACACATATTATTAGTGTCACATATGTATACAATCAGATTTTAATTCAACATTTGTAGGTCTTAGTATATATTTGTGTCTGTTTGCTGCACTTAGATCCTCAAAGCAGCCGGTACACATCACTCAAGCTTTCACTAGGTCACATGATTTCAAATGAATTTGGATGTGTTGTTTGATCATCACACATGTCAAAGTTTCATTAGGTCACATGGCTTGTGTCTACAAGTTTCAAATTATAAGCTCACACCACCTTCATAAGAAACTTGCATTTTTAACCCTGCGGGCCCCCTTATAAATCACACCTGTCCCCTTGAACGGTGTGAACAACAGAAAAATATTAAATATTAACATATTTCTCTACATTTTTTTGCTTAAATCTTTTAAGCAACTTGTATTCAGATTATGCATATCTAATATTCATTCCTTTTGAGGATTTTCACAATATATTTGCCATTTTATTTATATAAAGTCACTGTTACTTTAATGAAAAAAAAACATGAATTAAGATTAACTTTATAATAAATGTTGGATGGATTTTTTTATTTTATTTATCACAGTCTGTGATATGTGGATGATAAATAACAACACCAATTTTGATGCATTATCATTTTTGGGGGCAGTTTCTATTTTTTCAATAAAAATACAAACTGTTCCCCTCCAGGACTATATATGTCTTTTTTGAAAAACAACCATAAAAATATTAATTTTTTTTTTTGATTTTTAACTCCAAGTCAGAGTATACATACCAAATATTCATTGTGGGTGTATGTATGAGAGAGAACGACAGGGAGAGAGAGATAAAGAGAGAAAGAGAGGAGAGGGAGAGAGAGAGAGAGAGAGAGAGAGAGAGAGAGATGGAGAAAAATAATAATGTAACCTTAAAGCAACCTGCAGCTCATAATTTGTAATTTTTAGCGACACAATTACACACACATACATACACACACACACACACACACACAGACACTCCACTCCCTGCCCCCCCCTCTCTCTCTGTCTCTCTTTCTCCCCCCTCTGTCCTCTTTCTCCCTTCTCTCCCTCTCTGCATGTCGTTAACTTGGCTGTCTGTGTCTGTGTGTGTCATACTTCTACTGTTATAATACACATATGATTAGTGTCACATATGTATACAATCAGATATTAATTCAACATTTGTAGGTCTTAGTATATATTTGTTTCTGTTTGCTGCACTTAGACCCTCTCAACAGCCGGTACATATCACTCAAGCTTTCACTAGGTCACATGATTTCAATTGAATATGGATGTGTTGTTTGATCATCACACGTCAAAGTTTCATTAGGTCACATGGCTTATGTACACAACTTGAGCTGGGAGATGACGGCGTGGGGGGACGACGGCGGGGGGCCAAGGTCCCTCCCAACGCTGCTTGCAGCTTTAATTAGGGACCTCGGCTGAAGGGCGAGGACCCTATTGTTCTTTTAAGGTTTATTATTATTATTATTATTTCTTTCTTTCATTATACGCCACTTTGAACTGGAATTTGACCCCCTGAACATGCTCCAAAACTCACCAAAATTTGCACGCACGTCAGGACTGGCAAAAAATTTTATAAAATGAAAAAATTAATCTGAAAAGTGCCAAAATGGGCTCTCTAGCGCCACCTATCAGTCTAGACCACTAAAATGGCCGCTGCAGCCAGTAGGAACGTCGTCGTAGGAAGATCAAACCAAAACAGCCGTGTTCGTCTCATCAAGACCTACAAATCACGCACTCGCACCCATGACCTAAATCCAACAGGAAGTGAGCTATTTCCTTTCAAAGTAAGATTTTTCCTCAAAAAAAGAAATTCCTTTAAAAAACATCTCCTCCTACACCCTTTATCGTATCAGCTTCAAACTTGCACAGATTATTGTTCAACGTGTCCTTATCAATTATTGTGCGTAACTTTTTCAATCCTCGACTGGTTTGGATGTTATGGCGCGTTTCAGGTGATGTGCGCCAAAACCTCCTGATGATTTGTTGTGCCACCTAGACACACTAAAATGCCCGGTGTGACGGGTATACAATCAGATATACAATCACATATGTATACAATCAGATATTAATTCAACAATCAGATATTAATTCAACATATTGTACACACACTCCACTCCCTGCACCCCCCCTCTCTCTTTCTCTGTCTCTCTCTCTCTCCCCCCTCTGTCCTCTTTCTCCCTTTTCTCCCTTTCTGCATGTCTAACTCGGTCGTCTATGTCTGTGTGTGTTATACTTCTACTGTTATTATATTATATTATATCAACATATTGTACCACAATTGCTAGAATAATAATTTTAATATTATTCCTTTCATTAATGTTGTTGTAAGCTACTGTCATGATCATCTCTCCTGCATCTCTCTCTGTCTCCCCTTCTGTCTCATGGGGTCCTGAGGATGAAGACGGATGTTGTATGCTGTAAAGCCCTGTGAGGCAAATTGTGATTTGTGATATTGATTGATTGATTGATCGATATTTGTTTCTTGACTCAACAGCATTCAGTGACAGTATTTCAGTTACAGATGTAGTAAATTTAAAGACTCTGCAATGTTGCACCATTGCTCACTCAGAAATATTAACAAATAATTTGCAATATTAGGCTATAGGAATTATGTTCCATCAGTGTGACTAATAACATCATTGATAGAGATTATTAGTCATTGATAGTACGTCTTTGAAGCGTCATAAAGATTTTTAAAATGTAAACAATAAGACCTACATATTATGAGCATTAAACATTTCAGAGCTGATCTGACAGACTGACAGTCTGGTCCTTGTGCACAGTGTTATTAAAACAAATAAATATAAAAACGACAGAGGTTTGATTTGATCATCACACATGTCAACGTTTCATTAGGTCACATGGCTTATGTCTACAAATTGCAAAATATATGCTCACACCACCTTCATAAGAACCCTTTACAGTTTTTAAAACTGAGTTTGACTTATGATTCTGGCTATTGTGGTACAACATGTGGGAAGTATATATTAATATCTGATGGTATACATATGACAATAATCATATGTCTACAATAGCAGTAGAAGTATGGCACACACAGACAGACACAGACAGACACACACTCCACTCCCTGTTCTCTCTCTCTCTCTCTCTCTCTCTCTCTCTCTCTCTCTCTCCCCCCTCTGTCCTCTTTCTCCCTTCTCTCCCTCCCAACACACTGTAAACCTGTGATTAAGGTGACATTTTTCAGTCCATAGACATACAAGCTTTATATTTTTGCGTTCAGAACAAATTTATCTATCTGGTGATGTTTTCAGATTGAAGATGGGACCCATGGTTTGGGATCTGGAAGGATTTGTTTGAGAAAGTTTCAAGCCATTCTGCTCTGTGTGTGAGCTGCATGCAGTCCTTAATTAGTATAACAAAAAACTCGCACACATTATTCTTCAACGTGTCCTTATCAATTATTGTGCGTAACTTCTTAATCCTCAAATGGTTTGGATATAATGGCGTGTTACAGGTGATGTGCTCCCAACCCTCCTGAGGATTTGTTGTGCCACCTGGACCCACGAAAATGCCCACTGTGACGGGTAGGAACCACTTAGAAAGACCAAACCAAAACTGTCTCGTTCGTCTCATCAAGACCTACAAATGTCGCGCTGCAACCCCTGACCTAACTCCAACAGGAAGTGAGCTGTCGGTCTTTGAATGTAAGATGGCGTTTTTCACAAATTCTGTCGAACAAAAATTATTTGCTCCTACACCGTTTATCATAACTGCTTCAAACTTGCACAAATTACAGCTCTACCCCTGCTGAACATTACTTGTGAAGGACTTTGTCATAACTTGAACGGTTTGGATTTTAGAAGCGTTAGAAGGTGCAGGACACAACTCCTCATGATGATCTCTGGAAGAAAAGATGAGGGCCAACACACTGTAAACTTGTGATTAAGGTGACATTTTTCAGTCCATAGACATACAAGCTTTATATGTTTGCGTTCAGAACAAGTTTATCTATCTGGTGATGTTTTCAGATTGAAGATGGGACCCACGGTTTGGCATCTGGAAGCATTTGTTTGAGAAAGTTTCAAGCCATTCTGCTCTGTGTCTGAGCTGCATGCAGTCCTTAATTAGCATAACAAAGGCTTCACTCTGACAGTCTGTGTGTCAGAGTGAAGTGTGTATGTGTGTGGTCACACACACATGAGGTTTTAAATTACTTTAAAAATGACCTTAAAAGTATTTCCATGTATTTTATCAATTTTATGTCTCTGAAACCAAGAGACTGACCTGGAGGGTTGCAGTAAATCACCTCATTTCAAGTACAAGTCAGTAACAGTGTTACAAACATCAGGAAAGAATATACATCTTTGAGGAAATGTTACATTCAACAACACAGTAGTCTCATCAAACACTTTCTTTTGATGTAATTGACAGAAAAATTAAATGCTGTGTATTTGATGCATACAACATTATGTATACTTCGTGCAATCTGTAACTTTGTCTGCCACAAACAGGAAGTATGTGAATGTGTGAGATATATCAATATGTCAGCAAACTCTCTCTCTTTCCCTCCCTGTCCCCCCATCTCTCTCTCTCTCTCTCTCTCTCTCTCTCTCTCTCTCTCTCTCTCTCTCTCTCTCGTGTCCTGTTACTGCATGTCAGTAACTTGGCCTCTTCTCCAGAGCCTTTGTGCTCCACTGTCTTGCAGGTTAACTTCTATCACAAACTGTCAAAGTTTCATTAGGTCACATGGCTTATGTCTTCAACTTGCAAAATATACTCACACCACCTTCATAAGAACCCTTTACAGTTTTTAAAACTGAGTTTGACTTATGATTCTGGCTATTGTGGTACAACATGTGGGAAGTATGTATTAATATCTGATAGTATACATATGTGACAATAATCATATGTGTATAATAACAGTAGAAGTATGGCACACACAGACACACACAGACAAACACACACACTCACACACACACACTCCACTCCTTATCCCCTCTCTCTCTCTCTCTCTCTCTCTCTCTCTCCTCCCTCTGTCCACTTTCTCTCGTCTCTCCCTCTCTGCATGTTGAGAACTGGGCCGTCTATGTCTGTCTGTCTGTGTGTGTCATACTTCTAGTGTTATTATACACATATTATTAGTGTCACATATGTATACAATCAGATTTTAATTCAACATTTGTAGGTCTTAGTATATATTTGTGTCTGTTTGCTGCACTTAGATCCTCAACAGCCAGTACACATCACTCAAGCTTTCACTAGGTCACATGATTGCAAATGAATATGGATGTGTTGTTTGATCATCACACATGTCAAAGTTTCATTAGGTCACATGGCTTGTGTCTACAAGTTTCAAATTATGAGCTCACACCACCTTCATAAGAACCTTGCATTTTTAACCCTGCGGGACATCTTATAAAAAATCACACCTGTCCCTTTGGAGCGGTGTGGACAACTAAAAATATTAAATATTAATATATTTCTCTACATTTTTTTGCTTAAATCTTTTAACCAAGTTGTACTCAGATTATGCATATCAAATATTCATTCCTTTTGAGGATTTTCACAATTTATTTGCCATTTTATTTACATGAAGTCACTGTTAATTTAATGAAAAAAACATGAATTAAGATTAACTATGTAATAAATGTTGGATGGATTTTTTTATTTTATTTATCACAGTCTGTGATATGTGAATGATAAATAACAACACCAATTTTGATGCATTATCATTTTTGGGGGCAGTTTCTATTTTTCAATAAAAATACACACTGTTCCCCTTCAGGACTTTTTTTTGTCTTTGTTGAAAAACAACCATAAAAATATAATGTTTTTTTTTTTTGATTTTTAACTCCTAGTCAGAGTATACATACCAAATATTCATTGTGGGTGTATGTATGAGAGAGAAAGACAGGGATATATATATATATATATATATATATATATGTGTGTGTGTGTAGAGAGAGAGAGAGAGAGAGACATGGAGAAAAAAAATAATGTAACCTTAAAGCAACCTGCAGTTCATAATTTGCAAATTTTAGCGACACAATTACACTCACACACACACACACACACACTCCACTCCCTGTCCCCCCTCTCTCTCTCTCTGTCTCTCTTTCTCCCCCCTCTCCCCTCTCTCTCCCTTCTCTCCCTCTCTGCATGTCACTAACTCTGCCGTACTGCATGTCAGTAGCATACATACCAAATATTAATTGTGGGTGTATGTATGAGAGAGAGAGAGAGAGAGAGAGAGAGAGAGAGAGAGAGAGAGAGAGAGAGAGAGAGAGAGAGACATGGAGAAAAAAAAATAATGTAACCTTAGAGCAACCTGCAGCTCATAATTTGCAAATTTTAGCGACACAATAACACTCACACACACACATAAACACTCCACTCCCTCTCCCCCCGCTCTCTCTCGGTCTCTCTTGCTCCCCCCTCTCGCCTCTCTCTCCCTTCTCTCCCTCTCTGCTCGTCACTAACTGCCGTACTGCATATCAGTAACTCGGCCTCTTCTCCAGAGCCTTTGTGTTCCACCGTCTTGCAGGTTAACTTCTATCACAGCGGTGCCTGGATAGTGTGGTGTGTGTGGTTGTGTTGCTGCTGTGGTGTCAAATGCGTCCTGCTGATTCTGTGCTCATTAGTCATTAGTCAACCGGAACTTGAAGTGCCGGTGCTGTCACCTAAGTACGTGGTTATTAATTAGCATAACAATGGCTTCACTCTGACAGACACAGGCCTGTGTGTGTTTGTGTGTGTGTGTTGTTTGATCATCGCACATGTCAAAGTTTCATTAGGTCACATGGCTTACGTCTGCAACTTGAGCTGGGGGACGACGGCGGGGGGCCGAGGTCCCTCCCAACGCTGCTTGCAGCTTTAATTAGGGACCTCGGCTGAAGGGCGAGGACCCTCTTGTTCTTGTAAGGTTTTTTATTATTATTATTGTTTCTTTCTTTCATTATACGCCACTTTGAACTGGAATTTGACCCCCTGAACATGCTCCAAAACTCACCAAAATTTGCATGCCTGTCAGACTGGCGAAAAATTATAAAATGAAAAATTAATCTGAAAAGTGCCAAAATGGCCTCTGTAGCGCCACCTATCAGTCTAGACCACTAAAATGGCCGCTGCAGCCAGTAGGAACGTCGTAGGAAGATCAAACCAAAACAGCCGTGTTCGTCTCATCAAGACCTACAAATCACGCTCTCGCACCCATGACCTAAATCCAACAGGAAGTGAGCTATTTCCTTTCAAAGTAAGATTTTTCCTCAAAAAAAGAAATTCCTTTAAAAAACATCTCCTCCTACACCCTTTCTCGTATCGGCTTCAAACTTGCACAGATTATTGTTCAACGTGTCCTTATCAATTATTGTGCGTAACTTTTTCAATCCTCGACTGGTTTGGATGTTATGGCGCATTTCAGGTGATGTGCGCCAAAACCTCCTGATGATTTGTTGTGCCACCTAGACACACTAAAATGCCCGGTGTGACGGGTAGGAACCACTTAGAAAGACCAAACCAAAACTGTCTCGTTCGTCTCATCAAGACCTACAAATGTCGCGCTGCAACCCCTGACCTAACTCCAACAGGAAGTGAGCTGTCGGTCTTTGAATGTAAGATGGCATTTTTCACAAATTCTGTTGATCAAAAATTATTTGCTCCTACACCGTTTATCATAACTGCTTCAAACTTGCACAAATTACAGCTCTACCCTTGCTGAACATTACTTGTGAAGGACTTTGTCATAACTTGAACGGTTTTGATTTTAGAAGCGTTAGAAGGTGCAGGACACAACTCCTCATGATGATCTCTGGAAGAAAAGATGAGGGCCAACACACTGTAAACTTGTGATTAAGGTCACATTTTTCAGTCCATAGACATACAAGCTTTATATGTTTGCGTTCAGAACAAATTTATCTATCTGGTGATGTTTTCAGATTGAAGATGGGACCCACGGTTTGGCATCTGGAAGGATTTGTTTGAGAAAGTTTCAAGCCATTCTGCTCTGTGTGTGAGCTGCATGCAGTCCTTAATTAGCATAACAAAGGCTTCACTCTGACAGTCTGTGTGTCAGAGTGAAGTGTGTATGTGTGTGGTCACACATACATTACTTTAAAAATGACCTTAAAAGTATTTCCATGTATTTTATCAATTTTATGTCTCTGAACCCAAGAGACTGACCTGGAGGGTTGCAGTAAATCACCTCATTTCAAGTACAAGTCAGTAACAGTGTTACAAACATCAGGAAAGAATATACATCTTTGAGGAAATGTTACATTCAACAACACAGTAGTCTCATCAAACACCTTTCTTTTGATGTAATTGACAGAAAAATTAAATGCTGTGTTTTTGATGCATACAACATTATGTATACAACAATCTGTAACTTTGTCTGCCACAAACAGGAAGTATGTGAACATGTGAGATATGTCAATATGTCTGCAAACTCTCTCTCTCTCCCTCCCTGTCCCCCCCTCTCTCTCTCTCTCTCTCTCTCTCTCTCTCTCTCGTGTCCTGTTACTGCATGTCATTAACTTGGCCTCTTCTCCAGAGCCTTTGTGCTCCACTGTCTTGCAGGTTAACTTCTATCACAAACTGTCAAAGTTTCATTAGGTCACATGGCTTATGTCTTCAACTTGCAAAATATACGCTCACACCACCTTCATAAGAACCCTTTACAGTTTTTAAAACTGAGTTTGACTTATGATTCTGGCTATTGTGGTACAACATGTGGGAAGTATGTATTAATATCTGATAGTATACATATGTGACAATAATCATATGTGTATAATAACAGTAGAAGCATGGCACACACAGACACACACAGACAAACACACACACTCACACACACACACTCCACTCCTTATCCCCTCTCTCTCTCTCTCTCTCTCTCTCTCTCTCTCGTGTCCTGTTACTGCATGTCATTAACTTGGCCTCTTCTCCAGAGCCTTTGTGCTCCACTGTCTTGCAGGTTAACTTCTATCACAAACTGTCAAAGTTTCATTAGGTCACATGGCTTATGTCTTCAACTTGCAAAATATACGCTCACACCACCTTCATAAGAACCCTTTACAGTTTTTAAAACTGAGTTTGACTTATGATTCTGGCTATTGTGGTACAACATGTGGGAAGTATGTATTAATATCTGATAGTATACATATGTGACAATAATCATATGTGTATAATAACAGTAGAAGCATGGCACACACAGACACACACAGACAAACACACACACTCACACACACACACTCCACTCCTTATCCCCCCTCTCTCTCTCTATCTCTCTCTCTCTCTCTCTCTCCTCCCTCTGTCCACTTTCTCTCGTCTCTCCCTCTCTGCATGTTGAGAACTGGGCCGTCTATGTCTGTCTGTCTGTGTGTGTCATACTTCTAGTGTTATTATACACATATTATTAGTGTCACATATGTATACAATCAGATTTTAATTCAACATTTGTAGGTCTTAGTATATATTTGTGTCTGTTTGCTGCACTTAGATCCTCAACGCAGCCAGTACACATCACTCAAGCTTTCACTAGGTCACATGATTTCAAATGAATATGGATGTGTTGTTTGATCATCACACATGTCAAAGTTTCATTAGGTCACATGGCTTGTGTCTACAAGTTTCAAATTATGAGCTCACACCACCTTCATAAGAACCTTGCATTTTTAACCCTGCGGGACATCTTATAAAAAATCACACCTGTTCCCTTTGGAACGGTGTGGACAACTAAAAAATATTAAATATTAATATATTTCTCTACATTTTTTTGCTTAAATCTTTTAACCAAGTTGTACTCAGATTATGCATATCAAATATTCATTCCTTTTGAGGATTTTCACAATTTATTTGTCATTTTATTTACATGAAGTCACTGTTACTTTAATGAAAAAAAAACATGAATTAAGATTAAGTATATAATAAATGTTGGATGGATTTTTTTATTTTATTTATCACAGTCTGTGATATGTGAATGATAAATAACAACACCAATTTTGATGCATTATCATTTTTGGGGGCAGTTTCTATTTTTCAATAAAAAATAGACACTGTTCCCCTTCAGGACTTTTTTTTTGTCTTTGTTGAAAAACAACCATAAAAATATTATTATTTTTTTTTTTGATTTTTAACTCCTAGTCAGAGTATACATACCAAATATTCATTGTGGGTGTATGTATGAGAGAGAAAGACAGGGAGAGAGAGATAGACAGAGAGAGAGAGAGAGACAGAGAGAGAGAGAGAGAGAGAGAGAGAGAGAGAGAGACATGGAGAAAAAAAAATAATGTCACCTTAGAGCAACCTGCAGCTCATAATTTGCAAATTTTAGCGACACAATAACACTCACACACACACACAAACACTCCACTCCCTCTCCCCCCTCTCTCTCTCTGTCTCTCTTTCTCCCCCCTCTCTCCTCTCTCTCCCTTCTCTCCATCTCTGCTCGTCACTAACTGCCGTACTGCATATCAGTAACTCGGCCTCTTCTCCAGAGCCTTTGTGTTCCACTGTCTTGCAGGTTAACTTCTATCACAGCGGTGCCTGGATAGTGTGGTGTGTGTGGTTGTGTTGCTGCTGTGGTGTCAAATGCGTCCTGCTGATTCTGTTATCATTAGTCATTAGTCAAACTGAACTTGAAGTGCCTGTGCTGTCACCTAAGTACGTGGTCATTAATTAGCATAACAATGGCTTCACTCTGACAGACACAGGCCTGTGTGTGTTTGTGTGTGTGTGTTGTTTGATCATCGCACATGTCAAAGTTTCATTAGGTCACATGGCTTACGTCTGCAACTTGAGCTGGGGGACGACGGCGGGGGGCCGAGGTCCCTCCCAACGCTGCTTGCAGCTTTAATTAGGGACCTCGGCTGAAGGGCGAGGACCCTCTTGTTCTTGTAGCGTTTATTATTATTATTATTATTATTATTATTGTTTCTTTCTTTCATCCGCCGCGACTTTAAACTGGAATTTGACCCCCTAAACATGCTCGAAAACTCACCAAAATTTGCATGCCTGTCAGGACTGGCGAAAAATTTTATAAACTGACGAAATTAATCTGAAAAGTGCCAAAATGGGCTCTCTAGCGCCACCTAGAAACACAAAAATGGCCGCTGCAGCCAGTAGGAACGTCGTAGGAAGATCAAACCAAAACAGCCTCGTTCGTCTCATCAAGACCTACAAATCACGCACTCGCACCCATGACCTAACTCCAACAGGAAGTGAGATATTTCCCTTTCAAAATAAGAGTTTTCCTCAAAAAAAAATTCCTTTAAAAATCAACTAGTCCGACACCGTTTATCGTATCGGCTTCAAACTCGCACACATTATTCTTCAACGTGTCCTTATCAATTATTGTGCGTAACTTTTTCAATCCTCGACTGGTTTGGATGTTATGACGCGTTTCAGGTGATGTGCGCCAAAACCTCCTGAGGATTTGTTGTGCCACCTCGACACACTAAAATGCCCGGTGCGACGGGTAGGAACCACTTAGAAAGACCAAACCAAAACTGTCTCGTTCGTCTCATAAAGACCTACAAATGTCGCACTGCAACCCCTGACCTAACTCCAACAGGAAGTGAGCTGTCGGTCTTTGAATGTAAGATGGCGTTTTTCACAAATTCTGTCGATCAAAAATTATTTGCTCCTACACCGTTTATCATAACTGCTTCAAACTTGCACAAATTACAGCTCTACCCTTGCTGAACATTACTTGTGAAGGACTTTGTCATAACTTGAACAGTTTGGATTTTAGAAGCGTTAGAAGGTGCAGGGCACAACTCCTCATGATGATCTCTGGAAGAAAAGATGAGGCCAACACACTGTAAACCTGTGATTAAGGTGACATTTTTCAGTCCATAGACATACAAGCTTTATAGGTTTGCGTTCAGAACAAATTTATCTATCTGGTGATGTTTTCAGATTGAAGATGGGACCCACGGTTTGGCATCTGGAAGCATTTGTTTGAGAAAGTTTCAAGCCATTCTGCTCTGTGTGTCAGCTGCATGCAGTCCTTAATTAGCATAACAAGGCTTCACTCTGACAGTCTGTGTGTCAGAGTGAAGTGTGTATGTGTGTGGTCACACACACATGAGGTTTTAAATTACTTTAAAAATGACCTTAAAAGTATTTCCATGTATTTTATCAATTTTATGTCTCTGAAACCAAGAGACTGACCTGGAGGGTTGCAGTAAATCACCTCATTTCAAGTACAAGTCAGTAACAGTGTTACAAACATCAGGAAAGAATATACATCTTTGAGGAAATGTTACATTCAACAACACAGTAGTCTCATCAAACACCTTTCTTTTGATGTAATTGACAGAAAAATTAAATGCTGTGTTTTGATGCATACGACATTATGCATGCCGTGCAATCTGTAACTTTGTCTGCCACAAACAGGAAGTATGTGAACATGTGAGATATGTCAATATGTCAGCAAACTCTCTCTCCCTCCCTGTCCCCCCATCTCTCTCTCTCTCTCTCTCTCTCTCTCGTGTCCTGTTACTGCATGTCAGTAACTCGGCCTCTTCTTCAGAGCCTTTGTGCTCCACTGTCTTGCAGGTTAACTTCTATCACAAACTGTCAAAGTTTTATTAGGTCACATGGCTTATGTCTACAGCTTGCAAAATATATGCTCACACCACCTTCATAAGAACCCTTTACAGTTTTTAAAACTGAGTTTGACTTATGATTCTGGCTATTGTGGTACAACATGTGGGAAGTATATATTATTATCTGATAGTATACATATGTGACAATAATCATATGTGTATAATAACAGTAGAAGTATGGCACACACAGACACACACAGACAAACACACACACTCACACACACACACTCCACTCCCCCCCCCCCCCCTCTCTCTCTCTCTCCGCCCCCCCTCTATCCTCTTTCTCCCTTCTCTCCCTCTCTGCATGTCGCTAACTCGGCCGTCTATGTCTGTCTGTCTGTGTGTCATATTTGTACTGTTATTATACACATATGATTAGTGTCACATATGTATACAATCAGATATTAATTCAACATTTGTAGGTCTTAGTTTATATTTGTGTCTGTTTGCTGCACTTACATTCTCAAAGCATCCAGTACACATCACTCAAGCTTTCACTAGGTCACATGATTTCAAATGAATATGGATGTGTTGTTTGATCATCACACATGTCAAAGTTTCATTACGTCATATGGCTTGTGTCTACAAGTTTCTAATTATGAGCTCACACCACCTTCATAAGAACCTTGCATTTTTAACACTGCGGGACATCTTATAAAAAATCACACCTGTCCCCTTTGGAACGGTGTGGACAACTAAAAAATATTAAACATTAATATATTTCTCTACATTTTTTTGCTTAAATCTTTTAACCAAGTTGTACTCAGATTATGCATATCTAATATTCATTCCTTTTGAAGGATTTCATAATCTATTTGCCATTTTATTTACATGAAGTCACTGTTACTTTAATGAAAAAAACATGAATTAAGATTAACTATATAATAAATGTTGATGGATTTTTTATTTTATTTACTAGTCTGTGATATGTGAATGATAAATAACAACACCAATTTTGATGCATTATCATTTTTGGGTGCAGTTTCTATTTTTCAATAAAAATAGACACTGTTCCCCTTCAGGACTTTTTTTGTCTTTGTTGAAAAACAACCATAAAAAAATTAATTTTTTTTTTGGTTTTTAACTCCTAGTCAGAGTATACATGCCAAATATTCATTGTGGGTGTATGTATGAGAGAGAAAGACAGGGAGAGAGAGAGAGAGAGAGAGAGAGAGAGAGAGAGAGAGATGGAGAAAAAAAATAGTGTAACCTTAAAGCAACCTGCAACTCATAATTCGCAATTTTTAGCGACACAATTACACAAACACACACACACACTCCACTCCCTGACACCCCTCTCTATCTCTCTCTCCCCCCACTGTCGCTCTCACATACCTGACATAATACCATAGACCAAATTGACCAGCTCATGTGTGTCGTTTCTACATTTTCCTAAATAAATGCCTAATAGCAAAAACTTGTAAGAACAAGATTTCGTGGTGTAACTCTTTTGCTTCATTAACAATTGAAATCAAATCTGTAGCTACAACTGTGCTGCAGCACCACACCATCAAATACATGTAGTCCAGATTTGTATTCCAGGTAGGAGGTTCAACAAACTCTGAGTGTAACCCTGAACTTGAAGTGCCTGTGCTGTTACCTAAGTACGTGGTCATTAATTAGCATAACAATGGCTTCACTCTGACAGACACAGGCCTGTGTGTGTTTGTGTGTGTGTGTTGTTTGATCATCGCACATGTCAAAGTTTCATTAGGTCACATGGCTTAGATCTGCAACTTGAGCTGGGGACGGCGAGGTCCTCCCAACGCTGCTTGCAGCTTTAATTCTTCTTCTTCTTATTCCTTATTTCAGCATGCGACTTTCAATTGGAATTTGACCCCCTAAACATGCTCCAAAACTCACCAAAATTGGCACGCTTGTCAGGACTGGCGAAAAATTTTAGAAAATGTAAAAATTAATCCAAAAAGTGCCAAAATGGCCTCTCTAGCGCCACCTAGCAGTCTAGGCCACTAAAATAGCCGCTGCAGCCAGTAGGAACATTATAGGAAGATCAAACCAAAACAGCCGTGTTTGTTTCATCAAGACCTACAAATGACGCACTCACACCCATGACCTAAATCCAACAGGAAGTGAGGTATTTCCTTTCAAAGTAAGATTTTTCCTCAAAAAAAGAAATTCCTTAAAAAATCAACTAGTCCTACACCGTTTATCGTATCGGCTTCAAACTTGCACACATTATTGTTCAACGTGTCCTTATCAATTATTGTGCATAACTTTTTCAATCCTCAAATGGTTTGGATTGTATGGCATCTTATGTGTTGTGTTCCCAACCCTCCTGACGATTTGTTGTGCCAGCTAGACATACTAAAATGTCCGGTGTGACGGGTAGGAACCACTTAGAAAGACCAAACCAACACTGGTTCGTTCGTCTAATCAAGACCTACCAATCTCGCTCTGCAACCCCTGACCTAACTCCAACAGGAAGTGCGCTGTTGCCTTTTGAATTTAAGATGACGTTTTTCTCAAATTCTGTCTCGCAAAAAATATTTGCTCCTACACCGTTCATCATAACTGCTTCAAACTTGCACACATTACAGCTCTACCCCTGGTGAACATTACTTGTGAAGGACTTTGTCATTACTGGAATGGTTTGGATTTGAGAAGCGTTCTACGGTTGCAGGACACAACTCCTCATGATGATCTCTGTAAGAAAAGATGAGGGCCAACACACTGTAAACTTGTGATTAAGGTCATATTTTTGAGTCCATAGATACACAAGCTTTATATTTCTGTGTTCAGAACAAGTTCATCTATCTGGTGATGCTTTCAGATTGAAGATCGGACTCACGGTTTGGGAACTGGAAGGACTAGTTTGATAAACTTTCAACCCATTTTGCTCTCTGTGTGAGCTGCAGTTCTCATTAATTATCATAACAAAAGCTTCACTCTGACAGTCTGTGTGTCAGAGTGAAGTGTGTGTGTGTGTGTGTGTGTGTGTGTGTGTGTGTGTGTGTGTGTGTGTGTTTGTGTGTGTGGTCACACACACATGACAATATAACATTTACCAAACTGTCCAGCTCATGGTGGTCATTCCAAAAACTTTGAAAGAAATGCCTGATACCAAAAACCTGTAAATACAAGATGTCCTGGTGAAAGTCTTTTACCTCATTAAGAATTGGAATGCATGTAGTCCTGCTCAGTTTCTCCACTGACATTTACCAGTATATATTTGTGTCTGCTTGCTGCACTTAGATCCTCACAGCAGCCAGTACACATCACTCAAGCTTTCACTAGGTCACATGATTTCAAATGAATATGGATGTGTTGTTTGATCATCACATATGTCAAAGTTTCATTCGGTCACATGGCTTATGTCTACAACGTTCAAAATATAAGCTCACACTACCCTCATAAGAACCCTGTACTTTTTAACCCTGCGGGCCCCCTTATAAAAAATCACACCTGTCCCCTTCGGAACGGTGTGAACAACCATAAAAATATCAAATATTAATATATCTCTCTAAACATGAATGAAGATTACCTATATAATAAATGTTGAATGGATTTTTTTTATTTTATTTGTCACTGTCTGTGATATGTGAATGATAAATAACAACACCAATTTTGATGCATTATCATTTTTTGGGGCAGTTTCAATTTTTCAATAAAAACAGACACTGTTCCCTTCAGGACTTTTTTTTGTCTTTGTTGAAAAACAACCATAAAAATATTTATATTTTTTTCTATTTCTACTGTTTCTTGTGTTTTTTTGTACTTTATTTTGCATGCCTAGTTTTTTGCATCTTTAAATAATGAAATCTTTTATCTGACTCTTTCCCCTTGACTGCTGTAACAGTCTCAATTGTGGTGTATCTTATCGTATCTTACCTTATAACACCACACTCCTTAGCTAGGACTCCTTGATACAGATTTTTAGACTAATTAAAGCTCAGTTTAGACCAAAGATTTGCGACAAGATTAAACTGTTAAGGAACATTGCAGAGAAAAGCTGCAGTGGTGTAAACTTGCCTGTCAGAGCTTAACTCAAGCCAGCTTGTATTGCCTTCGCAGCGCATGTACTTATACCCAGCTAGACAGCAAGTTAACAGACAAAGTCCACCAATAAAAACTACAAGGCTTGACTTTTCTTGTGTTTTACCAGTCTTCTTTGTTGATTTTGCTTTTATCTTTTTTGTCAAACTGAAAAACAAAGCAGAAACAAGAACATAAATTAGCATTACATAAAACACATCACTATGAATCATCAATCACACAATAAATGAACATAGCTAGCGCCTGTTGCTAGCTAGCAGAGCACATGTTCTACCAAATAATCACATTAATTTTCCACTCTGCTATTTAGAATAAAAACACAAACATCTACTAATTTACAGATTATTACAGAATAGTTTACAGAATACTTAGATAAATATTCTCCAAGGCCGAAGCACAGAAAACTCTCAGCCCAACATGAATGTGGCTGTCTGCGTAACCTGTGTGTGCTCAAGCAAGATGCAGGCCAAACTAACTACAAAGAGCAGCAGAGCTGAAAATAAAAGTGTGAGCACTCACTCTTATGCTACTTCTAAAACCAAAAAACAGAGCGCTCACTCTGACACTTTTAGAGGCAGCACTCCCCGCTTGATATAATAACATTATATCACTACAGATACAAACAAATTTAAAGGGGAATGTCTTCTGGCAGCAACATACATTAGAGTCCTTCCACCAAGTCTCTGAGAGAAGGACTACAGTCTCGGAGACTGGCCTTAGAAACACCTTGGCTGTCCCGTCCTTCATAATCCGCACCTCTACCTTGCAGACCCTGTTGTCACTGCTTGGCAGTGCCTTAACAACTAGTCCCATCGGCCATTCATTTCTGTGGGCCTGGCTGTCTTTCAGTAAGACAACATCTCCTTCTCTGACATTTGGCTTGTCTTCCGTCCACTTCCTGTGGCTCTGTAGAGTAGACGGATACTCTGCCCTCCATCTCTTCCAGAACATATCAGCAAGACACTGGACTTGCTTCCACTGTTTTTCGTACAACTGAGCCGTGTCAAAGTTTCCAGAGGGGGCTGAAACTGCACTCAACTTCTGAATAAGGAGCATGGCTGGGGTGAGAACTGTAGGCATATCTGGGTCAGTGGATATGGACACAAGAGGCCTTGCATTCATGATCGCCATCACCTCCGCCATGAAAGTGCTCAGGATTTCATGTGTGAGACGTGTCGGTCCTGTCTGAAGCAGCATTGCGTCCAGAATGCGCCTGGCAACTCAGATGAGCCTCTCCCAGGAGCCACCCATGTGGGAAGCATGAGGGGGATTAAAACCCAAAAGCAGCCTTTCTCCTGGAGGTACTTTCTGACTGTTGTGTCGTCTGTGCTTATATTCAACTCCTTACAAGCTCCCACAAAATGAGTCCCTTTGTCGGACCGTAGAAGTTTGGCAGGACCGCGAATGAGAAAAACCTCCTAAGGACGTTGACAAAACTGTCTGTTGACATGGTTTCAATTAGCTCAATATGCACTGCTCTAGCTGACATGCACGTAAACAGCACAGCTCAGCGTTTGCTGTCTGCATATCCTCCTCTTGTCCGACGTGTCATGATGGACCACGGTCCAAAGACGTCAAGGCCAACAGTGGTGAATGGAGGCTCAGGACTGAGTCTGTCAGCAGGTAGCTCTGCCATTTTCTGGTCCTCCAACCTCCTCGCAGTTTGCGGCAGGTAACACACTCATGGATGACAGAAGACATTAGACGCTTGTCCCCAATTATCCAGTATCCAGCAGGTCGGATAGCTCCTTCTGTAATATGCCGCCCTTGGTGAGCTACTTGTTCATGAAAGTGTCTCACGAGTAGTGTGGCAATGTGATGGGTATGTGGAATGATCAGTAGGTGCTTTTCTTCTTTTGACAGGTCAGCATTAGAGAGACGACCTCCAACATGAAGCAGACCATCTTTATCCACAATCGGATTGAGCTTTTTGAGCATGTTTTGTTTGGGGAATGTCTGTCTTTGTTCAAGACATTTAAATTCTTCCTTGAAGGCTTCATGCTGCACAGAACGGATGATCACAGCTTTGGCTTGTGAAAGCTCACTTATGCTGGATGCGTCTCCGAAACATTTCCATCCTTTCCTTTCAGCCTTGTCTGACTTCCCTTTGAAAGATGCTGCAACATGAATGAGTCTGGCCATGGTTCGATGGAGTGTTCTCCAGCTTGAGCATTGCTCAAAGTGCTGTGAGCCAAATGTTGTGAGCCCAACTGGGACTCTGATGCCTTGGTTACCAGAGTAGTAACCTCCGGACGAAACCCATCATCAGCTTTAGGTTCAATGAGGGTGAAGAGATTGGATTCAGATGTCTCCACTGCTTCGTTATGATACAGGAAGGCCGGGCCTGAGAACCAGTTGCTGTGTTGGAGTTGGCATGCTGGTACCTGGTTGCATGATCTGCAGGATTCAGGTCTGTCAGCGCATAGTACCACTGGTCAGGGTGTGTGGACTGTCTGATCTGAGTTACTCGGTTAGACACATACAGATAAAACCTTCTTGTAGAGTTATGTATGTAGCCAAGCACAATCTTGCTGTCAGTCAACAACTTTACAGCGTCCACCTCAACTTCAATCTCATCTCTGATCAGCTCATATAGTTCAACAGTAAGCACAGCTGCACAGAGCTCCAGACATGGAATGGTGTGGGCAGGGCGAGGAGCCAATTTTGACTTCCCCATGACAAATCCAACATGATATTGTCCCTCAGTGTCTGTAGCTCTCAAGTAGGCCACAGCTCCTATGGCTACTGTGGAAGCATCTGAGAAGATGCACAGTTCCTTTCTTTGTTTTGAAGCCAGCAAGACTGGTATGTAGCACCTCTGTATGTGCAGGTCTTCCAGAGCCTTTAAAGAGTCCTTCCATGCGTTCCATTCTGCTTCCTTTTGTGGGAGGAGAGGAGCTTCCCATTCGCTCTGTTCAGATGACAGTTCTCAGACTAGTGCTTTCCCTCGCATTGCTTATAGGAGCTACAAAGCCCAAGGGGTCATATAAAACTGTTGACCGTTGACAACACACCTCTTCGTGTAAATGGCTTCTCTTCGTGGACATCCAGTAAGTAAAGCTGCCTATTTCTAAGCTCCAGAAGAGCCCCAGGCTCCTCTGAAGAGGGAGGGGATCCACTCCAAGGTCCAGATCCTTCAGATCCTTGGCACGGTCCTCTGCTGGGAAGGCTTCCATTACCTGGCTACTGTTTGATGCCACTTTGTGCAGTCGCAGGTTGGATTCTGCTAACATCTCTCTGGATCGTGTGAGGAGATCTGCCTCTTCAGATGTGGCAACTGAGGTGAGACCATCGTCAACATAAAACTGCCTCTCAACAAACTGTCTTGCATCAGAACCATGTTCTTGCTCACCTTTTTTGGCTGCTCGTCTTATGCAGTAGATGGAAACAGCAGGTGAAGGGCTGTTTCCAAATACATGGACCTTCATCCTGAACTCTGCCATGTTCTTGCTGATGTCATTGTCCTCATACCAGAGGTACCGGAGATAATCCCTGTTGTCTTCTCGGACGATGAAGCAATAGAACATTTGCTCCACACTCACTGTGAGAGCTACGGGTTCTTTACGGATCAAACTTGAATAAAACCCTGTTGGGAGTTCTTTTGTGACTTCTTTACGGAACCGCAAAAGAACTCTCATCAGGGTATTATCCAAGACTGGTGCACTGAGGACAGCATTGAGAGATGTTCCATCACGCTCAGCACTTGAGTCAAATACAACCTGTATCTGGTCGGGCTTCTGCGGGTGATAAACACCAAAGGTCGGCAAGTACCAGTGTTCTTTCCCTTTGTCCAAAGGTGGAGCAGGCTCAGCTTGATCATTGTCCAGTATCTTCTGCATGAACTTGATATAGTGATCTTTCATTTCTGGCTTTTTCTTCAGGGTTCTTCGCAGTGAGCATAGACATTTCAAAGCTTGCTCCCTGTTGCTTGGAAGGCGTCTTCTAGGAGAGCAGAAGGGTAAAGGAGCCACCCAGCTGTTCTCTTTGTTTTGATAGACTTCTGCATCCATGATAGCCAGGAAAGCTTTGTCATCTATGGATAGTGCTAGTTTGTTGTCATCCTTGGACCTGTCAAACACAGAGCTCCCTAGGTTGTCCGTGCTCACGTGGAGACTTGTGTTCCCCTCATATGCCGGAAGGTTGTACTGTGATGCTGTGTCGTGCCACTGTAGTCTTTCTTCAATCAATCAATCAATCAATCAATTTTATTTATAAAGCCCAATATCACAAATCACGATTTGCCTCGCAGAGGGCTTTACAGCATACGACATCCCTCTGTCCCTAGGACCCTCGCAGTGGATAAGGAAAACCTCCCCAAAACCCTGTAACGCGAAAAAACTGGTACAAACCTCAGGAATAGCAACTGAGGAGTGATCCCTCTTCCAGGACGGACAGACGTGCTATAGATGTCGTAAAGAACAGATCAGCCTGATAAATTAAAAGTAATCAATATGACACAGCGAGAGAGAGAGAGAGAGAGAGAGAGAGAGAGAGATGCAGGTAATGACAGTAGTTTACAACAACATTATTGAAAGTAATATTATAGTTATAGTTCTGGTTACTGTGGTACAATATGTTGAAAGTATATATTAATATTTGGCAGTATACATGTGTGACAATAATCATATGTGTATAATAACAGTAGAAGTATGACTAATGACTAATGATGGCAGCAGCAGCAGGAGGCATCTGGCAGGACCACGGCAGCAGCACAACCACACACGTCACGCTGTCAAGGCACTGCTGCGATATGAGTTAATCTGAGAGACAGTGGAGCACAAAGGCTCCAGAGAAGAAGCCAAGTTAGTGACATCCAGAATGGCAGAGTTAGCAGAATGGCCGAGTTCACAAGGATACTGTTCGGACAAGGTCTGAGAACGGATGCACGATCATTGTGCAGGACGTTTGCTTTGTAAACGTGCTTTGCTGTGCATAAGGTGTGCTGTGAGGCCCGTTGATTTGCTCGCGCACCTTGTGTACACTGAGGATATCCCTACCTAAGAGCAGGAGGATTGGAGCATCTCGGTCCACAGGCTGAATCTTGTTAGCAACTGGCCGTAAGTCGGGTGATGGTGCGCAACCTCTGGGGAGGAATTTCTGTCCTATCATCTGGCACCATGTCACAATCTAGGGGGTTAAGGGAAGCTTTAGTTTCCCATCCATGGACTCAATGATGAAATCAGCAGCTTTCCTACCTGAAGTCTCCAATTTCCCGGAGCAGGTTTTCAGGGTGTATGGGGTGGAGCTAGTTGTAACTTGGAATAGTCTAAAAAACTCTGTCTTGGCAAGAGACTTTTTACTTTGCTCATCTGGCACCGCATACATCTTAATTGCTCTCTCCTTTTTTCCCGCAGGATATGCTTTCACCAAGCAGATTTTGGAACATAAACGTAAACCATCTGTGTTTCCACAAACCTCCATACACTTGGAGGTAACTGAAGAAGAGGATGGCCTTTCACTTTGCTCCCCGCTGTCATCTTCGTCAGCCACAGCACTCTGTGTGGTCACGAGCGGAGGACCCAGGTGCAGTGCCGCAATGTGTTTGTCACTGTTGGACTCAAGACACTTGACAGTCAACTTACAATCTTTTGCCATGTGTTGAGTAGACCCACAACATCTATAACAGATGCGATTCTCTCTGAGATATGCTTTGCGCTCTTCTGAGGTTTTGTCTCTAAAGAGCTTGCATTTTTTCAGCGGATGGGGCTTTTTATGAATCGGACACTGACGATCTGGTTCCTCCATTTTCCTTGGAGCAGGGCTGGTTTGAATGCTTGATGGCTCTGCAGGGATGTCAGTTTTGTGTACAGCCACAGCGCTTTAATTGCTGTACTTTACAGGCTTTTCGGTCCTGGAAGAGGCATGACTGCTGGAGGGGGTAATAGTGAAGCTCGGATCGTTTCTTATCTTTGCCTGTTGTTGGACAAACTTAGAGAAGACAGAAAAGGGAGGAAAGGTCACTCTATGTTGGCCAAAGCTGCCCTTTTTACTGTTATTTCTACAGTCAATTAATTGGGATTGTCCAAGATACTATAAACTAGTGAACTAAACTAAACTCGGTCAGCCTTGGAAAGTGTTCAGTCTTTTTGAGCAGTGCGTCTTCGATGACCTCAGGTGTCTCATAACACTCTTCGAGACTTTGCCAAACCATGGCAACACCTGCTGCGGGATTGAGGGCGTGCACGGCACGAATTCTCTTTGTTTGTGCTTCCTGCTTCTGAAGAGTGCAGACGCTTTCCTGCTTGCTCCAGCCTGCTTCCTTCTTTACTCTGCTTTTTAATCATTTTACTCCTTCTACAAATCCTGGAAAATCTCTATATCCAGCATTTCATGAATTATTTTAAGTAAACCAAGACTCTGAAGAACATTTTTATATTTTTAACCGATCTGACGAGCCAGCAGCATGTCCGGGAAGAAACCAAACAAATTCCTTCTGTGAACGCTGTTGGAGATATCAACAAGAAATTAATGAGCTACAAGCACGGATTTTTGCTTTAGAATCTGAAAAAAGACTTCACAAGACGCTCCCAGTGACATCCGGTGGTAAGAAGCCCACAGTTACTTTCAGTAAAAGGGTGAAAAACCCGCTACTTTCATTTTAAACCTGAGTGATACTGTGTCTTTTCCAAAACTCTGTAAAGACCAAAATGCCTCATCCTGGAGAACTTGGTGCTAAGCCAAAGCAGCACAAAGTGATGAGAGACAATGTTAATACCTACGTAACATCACCCAAAATACAGCTTACAAACAGATTTTTGCCACTGTCAGAGACTGAATTTAATGTTTCTAATGAACAAAGAGAAAATGGATTATCTTCACGAAACTGGAGCCATAAAGTCGGCAAAAGACAGCAGGCAAACAGACAATCTGGACCAAACGTCAAGGTCAGAGATACGCTGCTGATAGGAGACAGTGCTATCAGTGGCATAAACCACAGAAGAATTCAAACATGCTGCTGTCCCAGTGCCACTGTCTCTGAGATAACAACACTCCTCCCAAAAGTTTTGTCTACACACCGAGGAGTCAAACAGCTGATTGTGCACGTGGGTGCAGTGGACATCAGAAAGGAACAGACTGAAGTCTTGAAAAGGGATTTCACTAAGTTCTTCAAGGAGCTTGATAAAGTGGAGGTCAAGGCATTCATTAGTGGACCTCTTCCAAACATAGACAAGAAGATAAACAAGTTCAGCCGGCTGCTTCAGCTGAACACATGGCTGTCCAAAGAGTGTGTGCACAGAGGATTGCACTACATTGAGAACTTTTATCTGTTCTGGAAAAGAGAGGACCTGTTCAAGGGAAAGGGCCCACACCTGTGCAGAGGTGGGAGGAGAGTGCTGACGGAACACCTCCTCCACGCTCTGAGGCATCAGAATGGGCCGGGACAGGGTCCTGAGCGACCAGTGAGAGAATAGAGGAACGAGAGAAGCATCTCTGTCGCAGAAGCCAGAGACCGAGCCAGTGTTTCAGCACCAGCTGCACCACAACAGCCTCCACCGCCCCCAGTGAAGGATTCAGCTCCAGCACCACAACAGCCTCCACCGCCCCCAGCGAAGGATTCAGCTCTAGCACCACAACAGCCTCCACTGCCCCCAGTGAAGGATTCAGGCCCGCCATCGGTTTCACCTCCCCCCGGGCCCTCATCACAGGCCTTGGACTCGTCTGTGACGGCCCCAGCAGAAGACCCGGCAGCACCCCCGTCACCTCCTCTACCCACAGACCAGCCCTGGGCCCCCCCTGCCATATCTACCCCCTCTAGACACTTGTCCCTCTCCTTTTCATCCCCACCTTCCCCCATGGGCCTTCCCAACCATCTTGAAAGCCTGATCAAATCAGGGATTAAGATGGTTCCCCTCACCCTAATATAGCAAGGTCAAGACTTCTATCACCAACTATGCTGAACTCTTCCCCGTATAAAACTGTGCCCCTCAAGTCACACAGGAGCTTCAACTCTCCTGCTTCACAAACTAAAGCTCCTCCAGCTCGTCCCCCTCAGTTTTCATCTGGTCCATCACCCAAACTTTCCCCTGCTCGCCCCCCCCTGCCTGCCCCCAGAGCTGGTATCCTAAGAGCTAGGATGCACAGGGCCTCTGCTGTCCCAGGACTTACAGCCATGATAAAGGTAATATCAAGCTGGGGCCCTGTGAGACAATATTCTCCCCTAGTGCTATATCTACAGCCACACCACATAGACCAGATTACAGAAGGACAGTTAGACTGTCCAATCAGAGAAATTTAATCCATATCCTGTGTAAGAAGATAATGTCCAGTCCTACTGAAACTAATCTGAAACTTGCTGTGCTTAATGTCAGATCCTTGTCTAACAAATCATTTTTAATTAATAATTTGATCTCTTCGTATAATCTTGATTTTATGTTTTTAACTGAAACATGGCTTGACAAAAACACAGGTAATGCTGTTCTAACAGAATCAGCTCCACCCAACTACAAATTTGAATCTGAAACACGAGAAAACAAAAAGGGTGGAAGTGTCTGTGCAATATTTAGAGATCATATGGTTATGCACAGGTTGTCATTTGGGGTGTTTTCATCATTTGAGTATGTATCCTTTAAAATGGAGCTAAAACAATCTCCGTCCATACTCTATGTAGTCATATACAAGCCTCCCAGCACCGTCAAAGTTTTATTGATGATTTTACCGGGATGCTTTCAATTGTATGCACAGACTTTGATGGTTTGGTCATTACAGGTGATTTTAATGTACATGTGGATAATGTCTGTGACAGAAATGCTAAAGAGCTCAGTGCTGTCCTTGAAACCTTTGGCCTGACTCAGCATGTGTGAGCCCACACACAGCAGAGCGCACACACTCTGGACCTGCTCATTACAAGGGGGTTAATATTTCAAACGTCAGTGTGGTTGATGTTGCTCTGTCTGATCATTTCTGTGTCTTCTTTGACCTGTCTGTTTCTCCCAAACCACCGGCTGGTCCTGCAGTTGTTCGGAGGAGACACATAAATAACAGTACAGGTGCTCTGTTCATGGAAATGATAAACTTTGAAAATGCCTCATGTTCTAATGTTGATGATTTGTTGAACTCTGTTACTTTGAGTGTTTTGAATGTTCTGGACACCATTGCCCCTGTGAAGGTTAAAATAGTTAAAAATAAGCAGAAGGCGCCATGGAGGAATGACGACTCGGTCAGGGCACAGAAAAGGGAGTGCCGGAGGGCGAGCGGAAATGGCGCAAGTCGAAGCTTCATGTTTATTATGAAATTTATAAAGAAAAGTTGTACGTGTTCAACCGGATGTTACGTAGAACAAGGAGAGGTACTTTTCTGAAATTATTGGAAACTGCAGTAACAACTCACGTGTCTTATTTGCAACAGTGAACAGATTAACAAACCCTCCAGCTCAACTGCCGTTGGAACTGATCTCCACATCTAAGTGTAATGAGTTTGCAGTATTCTTTTGCGACAAGGTTCAGACCATTAAAAATGCCATCAATTCCACAACACCAATAACAACCCTGCAGCCACCTAGACACTTAGAGCTGACTCATTTTGCACCTGTAACTGACAAAACTGTCCAAGAGATCATCACCAGTCTGAGTTCGTCTACATGCTGCCTCGATGTGTTACCCACTAGATTTCTAAAGTCTGTGCTGAGCAGTTTGTTACCACCACTCGCTCACATAGTTAACATGTCACTACAATCTGGAACATTCCCAAATGCCTTGAAAACTGCGGTCATAAAGCCTCTCCTAAAGAAGAGCAGTCTTGATGCCATAGTACTGAACAACTACCGGCCCATTTCAAATCTGCCTTTTTTAGGCAAAGTCCTTGAGAAAGTTGTTTACCAACAGCTTACTGACTTTCTCCTAAAGAACAACTCCTTTGATGTTTTCCAGTTAGGTTTTAGACCCCATCACAGCACTGAGACCGCTCTTATTAAGGTGACAAATGACATCCGCCTCAACACTGACGCAGGCAAAGTCTCAGTTTTAGTCCTGCTAGATCTGAGTGCTGCTTTTGACACTGTCGATCATGAGATCCTTTCACAGAGACTAGAAGACTGGGTGGGCATCTCTGGCACTGCCCTAAATTGGTCCTATCTAGAAGACAGGAAGTACTTTGTTGAAATTGGTAACTGTGTCTCAGACCACATGGCCTTGACCTGTGGGGTGCCCCAAGGGTCAATCCTGGGACCCCTTCTGTTCAATCTTTACATGCTGCCTTTAGGCCAGTTAATACAAAGTAATAATGTGTCCTACCACAATTATGCAGACGACACTCAGATCTATGTCTCACTGACAGCAGGTGAATATGGACCAGTGGATTCACTCTGTCACTGCATCCAACAGGTCAGTGTGTGGATGCAAAACAACTTTCTCCAGCTAAATTCAGACAAGACTGAAGTCATCGTATTTGGTCCACTGAAACAAAGAGAAAGTGTCAGCAGTCACCTCCAGTCTCTCTCTCTAAAACCTACAAATCAGGTTAGAAATCTCGGGGTAATAATGGACTCACACTTGAACTTTAACAGCCATATCAAATCAATAACATCAGCAGCTTTTTACCATCTAAAAAACATTGCCAAAATCAAAGGTATAGTGTCTAAGCCTGACTTGGAGAGACTTATCCATGCATTTGTCTCTAGTAGGGTTAGACTACTGTAACGGCCTGCTCACTGGCCTCTCCAAACGGGCCGTAAGACAGTTGCAGTACATCCAGAATGCTGCTGCTCGGGTCCTGACCAAAACCAGGAACGAGCACATTAGTCCTGTGCTCAGGCCTCTACACTGGCTTCCTGTTGCTCAGAGAATAGACTTTAAAGCAGCTCTGCTTGTGTACAAGTCTCTCCACGGCCCAGCACCAAAGTACATCTCTGACATGTTAGTGCCATATGAACCATCTCGGACTCTGGGCACCAGCAGAAGGCCAGTCCCTGAGGTCCTCAGAGTCAGGACTAAACATGGGGAATCAGGATTCCAGTTTTATGCAGCTAAAATCTGGAACAGTCTTTCTGAAGATGTGAGACAGGCCTCTACTCTGACAATGTTCAAATCTAGGCTCAAAACAGCTCTATTTCACTGTGCATATGACTGAAAGGATCTTATCTTATCTGCACTCTTCTCTTTTAAAGTTCATTTTATAATGATTATTTATGTTTTTATTTTGGATTGTGATTTTAATGCATTTTCTTGTTCTGTAAAGCACTTTGAATTACTTTGTGTACGAATTGTGCTCTACAAATAAACTTGCCTTGCCTTGCCTTGCCAATTCAGCTCCCAGCCATTTGGTTAGCAGGTCCTTTCTGTTTCGGATTGTCGCAGACAATCCTCCTACAAAGGAGAGGCCAAATCATTCACACACAATTGGATCCCAATGACAGAAGCAAATGACAGAAGCCAAAAAACCAAAACCAAAACCCCCTTGATGCTCCTGTCTCCTGCCACCCCCCCCCACACACACACATTGTGACAAAGTGCCGCCCTGGGCAAACGCCCATTCGGACCATATCAGGATCCGCTACTACAGTAATGTGTACTCTCATTTTTCTCTGTTGTTGAACATGTCTCTCTCTGTCTGTTTATCAGATAACAATGAGACACAAAATAGCTAGCTAGTGCACCCTGCGATCCCTCCGCCTCACTTCCTGTCACTAGGAAACTATTTGCAAGGAAAAGAGTAGGCAGAAGCTCCAGTGACAGACCACAAGTAATGACTATAGCAACTTGAATTTAGCCAGTGCCCCAACAGTGTTTGGTAAAAATGCATTCATAGAGTGTTTTTTGAGTAAAGACAACAAGTACTTCAAACAACCAGTTCTTTAGAAGTCAGACAAAATTGCCTCTCCACTGTTTACCTTTTACCAAAGATGCTTTGGTACAGCATTTCAGTAGTACTGTAAACTATGAGGTTTTGCTGACTGTTTGAGGATGCAATGGAGTTACGAGATTTAGTCACAAGCTCTTTTTAACACTTAAACTGGTTAAATATATGTAAAACCTGCATACAGATGTAAAGGATGATCAATAGCATTGATTTATGAAAATACATTAAAATGACATCTGTCACAGCTTGGGAGAATCGTTAACCCAGCTTCCCTTTTTGTATATCAGGTCTGTCAGGAGTGCCTGCTGTTCTGCTCCATGTTGCTGTTTCTGAAATTGAGCTTCATACTTTTCTACTCTTAGCTGATTTACCTACAAGCTATGTTAAGACTACATGCTGAGCACTTTGAAATTGTTAAACAAATTTCAAATTTATCTTTTTCAAGTTTATCTAATATTTTCTCAGATGGGGATAACTGAAATCAGGCAATAAACTGGACAGAATTACTGTCTGTTCAGCTCAGTCTAGCTTAGGCTTATCTTTCTTGTGTAAAAACTTGGTTAGGATTTATTTACCCTCACCATCTTTCTTCAGTTTCTCTTCTGTATCTTTTTTGTCTTTTGTAAACCTGAATACCTTCTCTGAAAAGGCTAATTAGGACCATCAGGACAAGGAGAGCACTTTAGGCTACGTCAAAATGAAAATGGTGGGCGAAGCAGGCCAAACCACTTGGGTTACAGAACAGCTGTGTGTGTGTGTGTGTGTGTGTGTGTGTGCGCACCTCAGCTCAGCTCAGTGTCCTAGCCTGTTTATTACATACTAGTTGTTAAGACCCTATTTGATTTGGTGTGATAATGATTTTCAATTATTATCAAGTACAATTTTCATGGGCCCTCCTCCACATCTGACCCCAACACCACCACCACCACCACCCCACCCCCACCCCCATGCTATGCCACTGCTTCCTGTTTACTGTGAAGACAAGGGGCTGGACAGCAGTGCCATATTCAGGGCTCTCAAGTAACACTGCTCTCAATAGTATCAATGTCTGTCAGCCCCCAACGATGGCCAGTGTTCTCAGACAGCAACCTCTGATGAAGGCTCACTACAGCACAGGTAGGACTGAACCCTGTATACATTTTTTTTTTAGATTCTACAGCATTATCTTATGGATGTAGAGCTATGTGCAGCTAAGTTGCCTCTAATTGTCATATTCGGCACCTCTGGTGTGACCTCTTTAAATTTTATCAACCACTTAGGACACATGATAACCTAATGATCAGAATGTAATGTGTAATGGGAAATGCATAGTGCCTGCATTTTTAGAACTCAATATTTTGTAACATTAAATTTAGTTTTTTATGCACTAAGCATTTATAATACACTCTGGAAAATTTGTCAGCAGTTAGAATTTTAATGTAATTCACTATTTCAAGTAAAAAGAGAGCAACTTCAGTGCTGGTTGCTAATTTATGATGATGCTTGATTAATTTTTAAACTGAATCACTGTCACTGTGCCATTGTTCATCTGCTCTGTGATGAGTCATTTACATATGCACCTGCTCACTGACAGTATAAATGATGCATCTCTACTTAAGTACTTAAGCTATCTGTTTCCACACTACTATGTCTCTGTCTCCTTTCTGATTTCAATCTCCCGTCTCATGATGCAGACTCTTTTTTACTAACCTTTTCTCCCTCTCCCTCCAGCAGCTACCCACGATGCAGGACGAGCTTAGGCTCCATGCCACGTCCTCGGGTGCTGCCCTCCATCAAGCCTTTTCACGTACTGAGAACCACCTCTGCTGCACCTTCCTTTGGTCTCCCATATCGGCCAAACCATCCCATCACTGGGCCAAGCTTCTTACTCCCACTGAGTAAATTTCAACCACAGGCCACCATGTCCCTTAATGGTTCATTTCCTAAAAACAACAATATTATACATATGGAGAGCCAGCTGGCTTCCAGAAGCAGCATGAAAAACAATACTCATCCACAGAGCCACAATCATAGAAGAGGTCAGTGCAACTTGTATGAGACAGTCTTCTGTGGTGGAATGAGACGGCTCCCTGAAGTGACTAGTGACATTCTATCTTAAGCCCCATCCACAGATAGAAATAGAGAATTCTAATATTCTCTAGTATTCTCTTCTATCTTCTATCTACGTTACAATACCTAATATTTCAATACCTGGTCGACTTCAAGAGCACAGCCTTCAAGCGCATGGTTCAGATATGCTATGCTAGACCTAAGAGCAAGAACAGAAGATCAATATCATACTCACATCTTTTCTGTCAGTGCTGGAGTCATGATATGGTCACCCTACATAAAGACGTAGGGGAAGGCAGCTAACAAAGCTCTGTCCAAAGTTTTGTGCTTGTCTTGTTGTTTTAGTTTGTGCAAGAAGAGAAATAGATCCAGCATGTAACTCCCTCGTTACATGGTGGATCTATCTCCTCTAGGGCTGTCAACGAATATTCTAAATTCGAATTTAAATTCGAATTTGAAAAAAAAAATGGACCTTCGAATGTGAAAATTGATATTCGATTGTGGAGAAAAAAAAAACACCACCGCAGCTGTCCTCTTTGCGAGTGGGTGTTGGCCTGGGCCGCTGCACTGAAAGCACTGCATAAACGGAAGTGCTGCTGGTCGACAAGTGGTTCTGCTCCCAGTTGTTGCCTCCGTCACCCCCTGACTTGACACATTTGGTCGTGGCGCCGAAACAGAGCTGCGCGGCGTGGCGCAGCCGGTGTGGATGACACAATCGGTTAACATAGGCGCCAGAAGGAAACTGGCTTCGCTTCTCGGTGCTTCGAGGCTATTCGCAGCGCTTTTGCAGGCGGTGTGGCCCTGGGTCAGAGAGGGTGGGGCAAGTGAGAGGTCCGCGGTCGTTTCTAACGTAATGTTATAGATAATTGTTTTATGTGTTTTAATATGTAGGTATGTAAATGTTTTCAATGACGTTTATGTTGAAATAAAAATACCTACAAGTAGTTATTTTTCCTTGTATTAATACATTTACAAGTATGTTTCCTTGTATTGGTTTGTCCTCTTGTGGACATAATGCGAAAAAAAAATTCGAATGGTTCGAACCTATGAGTTATTTTTAGAAGGAATATTTGAACATCATTTTTGAGCAATTTTAACAGCCTTAATCTCCTCACACACAACAGTGTATCAATCTGCCCATTACTTCTGTGCAGCATCTCTGGAAAGTGCACATTGCCAGTTACAGTTGGTAAGCACAGGATCAGGTCCGTATATGCATAACATTAACAAACTTTGCAGCCACACTGTAACAACGAAACAGACAGCTGCACACTTTGACTGGCTGTTTTCCAAGAAATAGTTCTAGCATGTACCTCTTCAAACAGTCACACACTTTCGTTACAAATTACTCAATTGTGGATCACTCATTACCTTCCTAATAATATTGTCTTACTTATCATTTAGAAATTATACCATTGCCATACCATTACTAATACCATTAGTACCAATTCTGTAATTGGTCACTTTGTTTACAAAGCTTTTAAATGTTACTGGTAACTCTTAAATGTTACTGGTATTTTGTTAAAATTTGTCTGACATTTAGTGTACCATATTCACAGGCAGCTTGACAAAGTCTTTTTATATTCCCCTGCTTTACATCATTGATTGAAACCAATCATCAGTCAATTTATTTGTCATTTGAAATCATAAAACATGATTCTAGTGAAATGCAGTCATCAATTCCATCAGTTCATATATTTAAACCTGTGTAGTAATAATAAATGTATATGGGATTAGGTTATGGACTGGGCAAGATCTTTATTTAGGAGGGTAGTAGCTATTTCTGAGATGTTGGGGGATTCAGTGCTGTACTGACATGCTTTTTGATGTGATTTCTCTGTCAGATAATGTAGTCAAAGCTGAAGGCTCTTCAGGTCAGTCAAATCCCATTAAGGCTTCCAGGACTCACAACGAGCTTCACAAAGAACTTCTACTGGCCCACAGGAGGTAGGTGCCACATAGGAGCAGCAAAATGCTCAAATCCTTTCCAAATATAGTTATAGTTATAGTTATAGATGAACTCTAATGTGATGTCATTATAAACAATAATTATTCCTTTGTAATATGAAGATATGAACAAAGGACTATTAAACTATCCTTACTCAGCTTTTTGTAAGAATGCATGTGCTTTGTTTCCATCATCAAAATGTATTTCATGCCTCTCTCCTCTTCTCTAAAACAAGTGTCATTAAGAATAGATGAGTCTCTTTCTTTCTCTCACAAACGTGCAATCATACACCTTCTCTCCATGCTGCTGCAGTCCTTTAGGTCCATGGGAGCATGAATCAGTGTAAAGTGATAGGACTCCACCGTCAGCTTGTCCTGCTAGAACACACTGTACCAGTGAAAGCAATAGATCTTTTTGTTGCTGCCTGTTAATGTGGCGTCACTTTTTTAACATCTAAAGTTTATGGTGATCCTAATAAACTTTAAACTAATTTTAAAAAAGAATAAATAATAAAGAATCTACCATGAGTATTTTGGCTCCTTGTTTCAAATTTAGTATCTTAATTTGTCATGTATCATGCAACCAGTGAAAGACAATGCAGTGCCTCATTCTCTGATTTGTATTTTTACCAAATTTATGTGAAGGCTGTTCTCATGCACCATTCATACATATTCCTACTAAAAGTAATGCACCACAGTTCATATATATAACCCACATAATCATAAGCCAGTAATTTGTGTATAACCCATATAATCGGCAAGGCCCTGATCTCATGAGCAATGTGCTGACAGGTGTAAAGTATGAAGTAGGGTAAGGAGGCAGGTTGGGATGGTAAATGGGTCACAAAATACATAAGTTTCCCCCAAGAGACTGGTGTTTGAAGCCGTATGAAACCAAGTAAACTCTGAGTTATTTTAAGGTATGTCATAATCATGTTTTTGTGCCTAACCTACCCAAAATAACTTTACTTGTCTAAACCTAAAATACATAATGTTACGGTAAGTATGTAACCTTGGGCTAAGAGCATGAAATCAGTTGTGGGGTGCTAATTGGTTAGATGTCATACGAACCATTGTACGTGCATTTCTGTAAGATATTATATGACCCGCTGTGGATTCAAAACAAAGTTATGACTAATTTATTACTGATTGGGCCCACCTGCATGGGTGACATCTAATTTACTGCTCCCTTTTTACCGTGAGTTCATTAGTTTATGGAATCACAAGGCCCAAATGTGCTACCATTTCAACAAATACCCTGAGATAAAGCTTCAAAGATGTGAACTGACTTACAGTTTAATTTCAGTATTTCAAGGAAGGCAAATCCCATATTACTAATGGCACATACAATAATGCACAGAATAACAATAGATTGAGTAAATGGATAATGACAATTCTAACCATTTCAGTCATGTTCATTTGTTGACAGTGTACATACAGGTGATAACAGCAAATGTATTTTATTAATATCCTCCTCCCACACAGAGTTTGTTTGGATAACATGGACATGACTGTACACATTTTTGTAAATTGACTTTCAGAAAGAAGAGCTCTTAAATCAACATATTTTGTGTTTATTGTGGTTTCCACACGTATGGCAACCGAAAATGATGTCATCTGGGTGGATGTGTCACTTGCTTATGATTGGTCAGGGAAAAACTGTTGTGTCAATGTCGGAGGAACTCATGAAGCGCGAAGCCAAACTCATATTTTATGGGTTTTCCCCATCCATTAACATGGAGCGGTTCCAAGTTACTCCGCCGCCAAAGTTTGACTTCACAAAGCCAGAGGAATGGTCGTAGGAGATTTGTTTCTTAGCATCAGGGTCTGTAACTACAGTTGAAGTAAAACTAAAACCAAGTAAATACTAATTTACACGATAGGAGACAAAGCACAGGATGTGATAGCTGCACTGAGTCTTTGGGATCAGGAGGTGAATGAGAACACCATAGACAACAAGGAGTAGGAAAAGATGCTTAGCAGAGTACTGCACAGTAAGTGCAGTACTGTAGTGCAGTACTGTATGAGTACAATAGACTTCCCCAGGGCCCGTGCAACAGCCCTGCATCCTTTATGCAGATGATGATCAGCGTCTTTGGCAACGTAAACTTCTCCAGTCGCCTCTGAGATCTAGATGATGTACTGGTCTTTGCTCCCTGTGAGGAGGAGGTCCTGAAATGCCTGGATATGGCCTACTCACACCTCAGAGCCAACAATTTGAAGCTGGCGCAGAAGAAATGCCACTTCCTTCTCAGGTCTGTGAGATTTCTTGGCCATGTGTTAGACAGCAGTGGTGTCTCAGTCACTAAGAGAAGGTAAAGGTCATCTCAGCTTTCGGGACAAAGGACCTCATGAACAATGATGACTGCGCTCCATCTCAGCAGAAAGTCAAGTCTTTCCTTGGGAAAGTGCTGTATTACCAGCACTTCATCCCTGGTTGCTCTTCCATTGCAAAGCCATGCTACACTTTGACTGCAGGGCAGAAGAAGAGAGCTAAAAGTTCCTCTGATCGACAGCAAGCTGGTACCTTCTGGGAACTCACTCCTCAGGATTGGACTCCTCCATGTGAAAAAGCATTTGAGGTGCTGGCACGCCCGGACTTTGATAGGCCTTTCATCCTCTCCACCGCTGCTTCCCTTGATGGTCTGGGTGCTGTGTTGTCCCAGGTGCCTGATGGTGAGGAGAGAGCAAGACCCATAGCTTTTGCAAGCAAATCTCTCACTTGCAGTCAAGCCAACTATCCTGCTCACAGGCTTGAGATCCTGGCCCTCAAGTGGGTGGTTTGTGATAAGTTCAGTCACTGGCTCAAGGGCCAGTGACTTATGTTCTGGTTAACACTGATCCTTTTACCAGACTGGCACACGCTTTTCCCTATCAGGGCCAGACTCCCAAAAGGGAAGCCAAAAGGCTGTGGGACAACTTTTTTCGCATCTACGGCATCCCTCAGCACCTGCACTCTGACCAGAGGGCAAACTTTGAAAGTGAACTGATTGCTGAGTTGTTGATACTGTCAGGGGTTGACAAGTCACACAACTCACCTTACCATCCTATGACCAAATGGCAGTCCACTGTCTACACCATAGTGGCTGCACCTTACATATCTACCGGATCAATGATCCGCACGTCAATGAGTGTGTTGTTCATCACCATCTGCTGGTTCAAGTCAACTTCTTGCCAGTGGATGAAACCATGCCTGCTCCTAGTGTGACTAGTGGCCCTCCTCCATCTGATTGGCATGAAACTGAGATGTCTGGAATGGACACTGCAGCTGTAACAGTTGTCCCATCCCTTGCTGGTTCCCTCTCAAGTGTTGATGAGCAGGATGATGTCCGCACTGCCTCATGGGTTTGTGAACAGTCTTCCACTGATGAGTCCACTTGTCCAGACAGTTCACCACCTTCCTCTGAGGCAACCTCACTTGCTTCAGATGATCCTACCACCACCGTGGGCTCCCCACCATCACCTGCCTGCTCCGGCCCACCTCTGGCATCAAATATAGAAAGCCAACTTACCTCATGGTTTGGCAGTCATTAGGCTGCTTTGTCATTTGATGGAGTCCATGACACAACTTGACTGTATTCTGGCAGTTGAGCCAAGCTCCCGTGCTACTACTCATTTGTGAGATAGGCTAAACAATGTGGGAACATGGAAAAAAAAGTGGGTCTTACACAGTAGTACATTACCATAACAACATAAAGAGTGGCCAGAGATCACAACAGAGAAAAAAAAACGCAGGTCAGATATGCCACTCAAATTTAAATGAGTATGTGCCGTGCATAAGACACCTCATTTTGTCTATGGAGTATTGAGATTTGCTAGGTGCTGTGCAGATCTCTAATTCTCTTATTCTTTTGATAGGTAGCTCATATTAGAGCCCTGCGCTGGAGCCCAAGGCCCGAGGGGCCCAACAGCCCGACAGCCCGAGAGCTGGGCTTCTGGCCAATTACCACATCATTACCTTGGACACGGGCCGGGCTTGGGCTTTTTTTTAACCTGCCAATTAGAGAGGTGTGTGTTTGTGTTTAACCCATTTTAACGGCAACACTTGAACTCAGCAGCCGCTGTGCCCCTCCCTCTCCACTGCACGTCACTCATCATATTTTACTGATCCCATTCGCCGTCCAGCCGCCTACAATTGTTGCGATATCAGGTCAACTGCAGCGCTGCAGTTGCATCGCGCACAGTCACTTCAGTAGCTCAGTCCATAGGGACTTGGGTTGGGAACCGGAGGGTCGCCGGTTCAAGTCCCTGTCTGGACCAAATACGGAGCATGGACTGGTGGCTGGAGAGGTGCCAGTTCACCTCCTGAGCACTGCCGAGGTGCCCTTGAGCAAGGCACCGAACCCCGCAACCGCTTGGGGCGCCTGACCAAGGCAGCCCCCTCACTCTGACATCTCTCCACTTTGTGCATTTATAGGTCCTGTTTGTGCATGTGTGTGTATTTCAGACCTGTGTGTTAATGACAACGGAGTGAAAAATTTCCCCTCAGGGGGATTAATAAAAAAAAAAATCAATAAAACAACCCCAAAAATGCTTCAAACACTTTTCTAAATAATCTTAATATTGAAAGGAAACGAAATATACCCACTTATGCCATTAAAAGTGCTTAGATAAGTTCGGAGGTCTATAACTGCATATACAGTATCTCACATAAATGAGTACACCCCTGCCATTTTTGATAATGACCCAAAACACACCTAGTAGATTACAAATGCCTTGCTGAGGAAGCTGAAGGTGAAGGTGATGGACTGGCCAAGTATGTATCCAGCCCTAAACTCACCTGTGCACCTGTGGGCCATCCTCAAGCTGAAGGTGGGGTAGCGCAAGGTGTCTTCACATCCATCTGCTCCATGATGTCATCATGGATGAGTGGGAGAGGATTCCTGAAGCAGTGCGGACTCCAGGTCCTGGTTGGCTCGCTCTGTCTGACCATTGGACTGTGGGTGGTACCCTGACGAGAGGCTGGTTGTGGTGCCCAAGGTGCGACAGAAGGCCTTCCATACCTGGGAGGTGAACTGGGGGCCTCTGTCAGACATGATGTCCTGGGGGATGCCATGGAGGCGGAAAATATGTTACATGAGCAGGTTGGCTGTTTCCAAGGCTGACGGGAGCTTGGGGAGAGGAACAAAGTGAACCGCCTTGGAAAAACGGTCCACTATGGTGAGTATCGTGGTGTTTCCCTCCGATGGTGGAAGTCCGGTGATGAAGTCGACTGCTATGTGGGACCAGGGATGGTGCAGAACAAGTAAAGGCAGCAGGAGACCAGCAGGGGCGCGATGAGAGGACTTGTTACGGGCGCAGACCGAACATGCAGAGATGAACTCCCTGGTGTCCACAGTCATAGAAGTCCACCAAAATCGTTGGCGAATGAGAGAGAGTATTCGATGGACCCCAGGATGACATGCCATGCGAGAGGAGTGTCCCCACTGGAGCACTGAGGATCTGGCCAGCAGAGAAATGAACAGTCGACCAGGGGGCCACTCATCTGGGACTGGGTGGTCCCGAAGCGCATCCTGGACCATCTGCTCCACCTCCCACCGGACCACTCCCACCGCGCAGGATGGGGGAAGAATGGTCTCCGTAGCCGCTTCTTCCTCTGTGGGATCGAACTGACGTGAAAGCGCATCTGGTTTCTGGTTTTTGGACCCCGGCCGATAGGTGAGTGTGAGGTTGAATCTGCCCAGGAACAGAGCCCAGCGAGCCTGGCGGGGGTTCAGCCGATGAGCAGAGCGAAGGTAGGACAGGTTCTTGTGATCAGTCCAAACGATGAAAGGATGAGCAGCTCCCTCCAGCCAGTGCCGCCACTCCTGAAGAGCCAGGACCACCGCCAGCAACTCTCGGTTCCCCACATCATAATTTCTCTCTGCTGGAGTGAGGCGAAGGGAGAAAAAGGCACACGGATGGAGTGTGCGCCAGGCAAACGCTGGGAGATGACGGTCCCTGCCCCTGAATCAGAGGCGTCCACCTCAACCACAAATTGCAGCCTGGGATCTGGGTGAATCAGAACAGGTGTGTTAGTAAACATCTTTTTAAGCTTGTCAAAAGCACTCTGTGCCACCACAGACCATTCAAAAGGCTTCTTTACAGAGGTTAACTGGGTGAGAGGGGCAGCGATGTGGCTGTAGTCCCTAATGCAGTGTTGGGCAGTAGCGTCACTACAGTAGCGGATGTTTGTAGTTTAACTATATTTCTGAGTAGCTTGGTGGTAGCATCGCTGTTTTCTGAATCAAGTAACTTCTCAGTAGTTAAGCTCTTTTATTGATCACTTAGCGCGGTAGCGTCCACACAAGCTACATTTCCAAAATCATTTCTGAAGCTCAAACGAGGCGGGGATTTCTGTTATGGACTACCACACAGAGTCACTTCCACATGAAGCTGACGGGGGACAGCCCTCCATTCCCAAACACCGCTGTTCCCAATCCCCGCCGTTCCGAACAACCCCCACTCCGAAATTGATTTTCAAGTCCATATCTAGTTTCCTGCATCAAACACTGCCGCCCGCTCTCCAGCCGCACTCGCACAATTCTGAAACTTGTTGTACTACAAAAGCTTCATTTACTATGTATAATTTCTCTAGCAGCAGCAAACACATTTAAAGGAGACGCTTGTCAAGTCTTTTTACGCGCGCTGTCCGTGGTGCTGAAATCCCCGCTGCATCCGCCACTCCTGCTGACAGCAGACCAGGGGAGAAAAAAAGACATTTCTTTGCTCTTGTTCTCGTTCATTCAAACTTTGTAAACACGGTTGGGATTTGTAGGGGACGTACATGTGTATGCTGCTCACTATAAAATGTGTTTACTAAAATGTGTTTACTAGCCTCATTTCTAGTCAAAACAAATCTCTTTACACTTGAAAAATACTTGTTTCAAGCTAATTTTCACTTGAAATAAGTATGAAAATCTTCCCATGGAGCAAGTTTTTTTCTTTTTTTGCTTGCAATAAGAAAAAAAACCTTCCTCCATTGACAGATTTTTTTTTCTACTTATTTCAAGTGAAAATTTTCCTGAAACAACTGAAAATTGTCTAAAAACAAGTTACTTTTAAGGTGATGAGTCTTATTTCAATTGTAATGAGATTTGTTTTGACTAGAAATAAATATTCTTGGTAAGATTTTGAGTTTTTGCAGTGTACACACATACATACACGCATGTACGTTTTTGACCATGTTGTGACCATGTTTGAAGCAGGTCTTCATTCTTGCTGTTGTGGTTTCAGTCGTGTTGGGAGTTGGTGCAGCTCACTGTTCAATAAACAATTGAACTTAACTTTTTTACCTGCCTATCTGTTTGACTGACAGTTTTATTGATCAGTAAGATAACACTGACTTGGCACGAAGTTGGTTCAATTTAGTAAAAAGCTTGGATGTAGTTGCATTAGGTACTTTCATTTTGCTGTAGCTTAGCTTGCCACATTTCTGAGGATGATAGTTTTGATGTAGTGAAGCTTCATTTAATATTAGAGTAACTAGTAGCTTAGCTCACTACACTTTCCAAGTAGCTTGCCCAACACTGCCCTAATGAACCTCCTGTAAAAATTTGCAAAGCCCAAAAATCTCTGTAGCTGCTTACTTTTAGAAGGAGCTGGCCATTCCTCCACTGCTTTAACCTTAGCTGGGTCTGGTCTGAGCTGCCCCTTCTCCACCATGTAGCCTAGGAAGTTCACTGAGGAGATGTGAAATTCACATTTTTCAGCTTTGACAAACAGTTTGTTATCGAGCAGTCTTTTTAGGACCTCCCGGACATGGCCAACATGTTCCTCAGGAGTCCGTGAGAAAATCAAAATATAATCAAGATACACCAACACTGTTTTGTTCAACAAATCTCTCAATACATCATTTACAAGAGCCTGAAATACAGGCAGATGCATTAGTTAAACCAAAAAGGCATGACTAAATACTCAAAATGTCCCAGATGTGTGTTGAACACAGTTTTCCACTTGTCCCCCTCTCCGATTCTGACCAGATGGTAAGTATTTCTCAAGTCCAGCTTTGAGAAGATGGTCACATCGTGGAGAGGACCAAAAGCTGAGTCTATGAGGGGGAGCAGATATTTATTCTTTCCAGTGATTTCTTTCTTCTTTCAGAGTCTTGTCCTTTTTCTCCACGAAGAAGAAACCAGCTCCCACCGGAGATGAAGAGGAGCGGATGAGACCTGCGGTTAGAGAGTCGTTAATATATTTCTCCATGGATTCTTTTTCAGGTTTTGAGATGTTGTACAGTCTTTTTGCGGGGAGAGGTGCACCTGGGAGCACTAGTCTATGCCACAATCATAAGGTCAGTGTGGAGGGAGTGACAGGGCTCGGTCCTTACTGAAGACTTCCCACAAGTCATGATATTCACTGGGGACCGAGGTCAAGTCAGTTTTCTCAGGTGCACTTACTCCAATGGGGTTTTTCTCCGGAATGGCGGAGTGTAGGCAGTGAGCATGGCAGTAACTACTCCAACTACGAGTGGTGGCTGTGGTCCAGTCTATGTGTGGGTTGTGTACTTTTAGCCAAGGTAACCCGAGCATAATGGGAGTCAGAGGAGAAGAAATTAAATGCAGTTCAATAAATTTATGGTAGTTACCAGAAAAAGTCAGCTTCATGAGTTCAGTTTTGTGAGTGATGACCACCAGTAACTTGTCATCAATTGCCCAGACCTCCCTAGGCAAATCTAGCTTTATCAGTGGAAGGCTATTGCATGTGACAAAATCTGTGTCAATTAAGTTTTTCTCCGCCCCTGAATCCACCAAAATCTGTACTGGAGTAGTCTGTTGTGCGTGGTGCAACATACCCTTAACTTGTAGGCGGCATGAGGAGGTTGTGGAAGTGGTGGTTCGGCTCATCAGTGCCCCCTCGCCTACTGATGAGCCCGGCCTTTTGGTAACTCTGGACACTGAGCCAAGAAATGGCCCTTCCGACCACAGTACATGCAGAGCTGGTTGCGCAGGTGCCGTTGTCTCTCTGCCGGAGTCAGCCGTGCTTGTCCCACTGCATCAGCTCTTCTTCAGTCCCTGGGGCTGAAATGCTGGGGCGAGAAGCACTGGAGGTCGGCAGGGGTGATGAGGAAGAGGAACTAGTGGATGTGTGGCTGAATGGAGTGGGTGTGGAAGCCTGGGGCCTCTGCCTATGTGCTTTGTCCCTGTCTCTTTCCCTCATTCTGTTATCCAAACAAATAGCTAAATCAATGAGCTCGTTTAATGACGCAGTTTCGTCTTGTACCTCCAACTCGTCTTTTACATCCCCTGATAACCCCTTACAAAAAATAGCTTGTAAAGCTGAGTCATTCCAACTGCTTTCTATTGCAAGAATGCGCATATTGGGAGACAGACTGGCTGCCCTGTCGTAAATATAATAATTTACTCATAGCTTCTCTCCCTTTGACGGGATGATCAAAAACTTTTTTCATTTCATCAGAAAAACAGGTGTAATCTGAAAAAATATCACAGTGTTGGTTGTAGTGTAGTAGTGCACATGCGCCCGCGCGTGCAGCCTGTTGCAGTCGCTCCTGCTTGTTTTCTCAATTTTCTTGCTTTTTTGCTTTATTAGGGCCCGAGTGAAGATGAAGTCGCCCGTGAGGACCCTATTGTAATCGCGCTGTTTATTATTAGCGCCCGAGTGACAACAAAGTCGTCCGAGGACCCTATTGAAATCATGTTGTTTATTATTAGGGCCCGAGCAGGTCACAGACCTGCGAGGTCCCTATTGTTTTTCTCCCGATTATTTATTTATTTATTTATTTTTTCTTCCGCCCATATGATCGCATTTTTCACTGCCTGAACATACCCCAAAACTCACCAAGCTTGGAATATAAGTCACACCTGGCGAAAAATTTTAGAATCTGTCGTCCTGAATTTCCACCAGTAGGTGGCGCTATTATTAAGGAAAGTGCGTTTTGGCTCATAACTCCCATAAACTTTGTCGCACATTCAAAAACCTTATATCCACGAGTTCAGTGAATTGTGCTGAATCTTGTGGTATAGGCCACGCCCTTTTACGCCTACCTTTTTTTTTTTTTCGCAAATTCGCAAAATGTTGCAAACCTACTTTTTCGAACTCCTCCCAGGCAATTTCACCGATTGGCATGAAACTTTGCACACAAAAAGTCCCAACAAAAAGTTATTAAAAGAATTTTGATATTCCAAAGAATACTGAAGTTATTAAATAACAACTTCCTGCAGATTTGGTACAAAACAGGAAGTGTTGCATATCTCCACATTGGTGTATCCGAATGACATGAAACTCAGATTACCACTTCTCCATGAGCCCCTGAGGCTCTGTGCAAAGTTTTGGGTGATGACCACAAGGTGGCGCTCTTTAAATTGAAGTATTTTATATCTCAACATCGGCTGGGCAGATTAACACCAAACTTGGTATAATTATTGTCAATGCCCTCCTGAGGACATCTGATGAAGGACTTACCAATCCGCCACTAGGTGGCGCTCTAATGGCCGTCTAATTTAATATTTGGCACTGTGCCAACACCATAACACTCAAGGAAATAAAATTGATAGGGGTGGCAAAGACTGGCCCCTGTAACTCACACACCAAAAATGACCAGCAGGTGGCGCTATTTTCAATGCAAAAGCGTTTTTGGCTAATAACTCCCACATAATATGTCGCACATTGTTAAACCTTCTATTTATGTGTTTTCAATACAATTCTGCTGAACTGTGTGGTGTAAGGCACGCCCACTTTCGTGGTAACTTTCCATTCGCTAAATCGCGACAAATGAAAAATGTACTTTTTCGAACTCCTCCTAGGCGATTTGACTGATTTGCACCAAACTTTGCATGAAGCATCTGTGGACCCTCCTGACAAAAACTTTTTTTGTCCAAAAAACGCCCAAAATATAAAACAACAAATTCCTGCACATTGTTTTCAAAACAGACAGTCTTTCATATCTTGACCAAATACAGTCCGATTACCACAATACTTTTGCTGATTGTGTTCCATGGCCCGATGAGAGTTTGTGCAAAATTCGGTGCAAATCGGCCAATAGGTGGCGTTCTGGTGGCAGTCTAATTAGTGCGAATAGAAGTAAATTGGAAAATCTTCAAATCCTCTTCAAAACTCATCAACTTTCAACCTCTTCTTGTCCCTCATACATTGAGCTAGAGACACCATGTCAACTTTTAAAGAGTCAGAAGACCTTGAACGCATTAACTGTACATAATTATCTATCTTTATCTTTATTTCGACCATGACCAATATTCTTTTGTTTATGAACACTGGTAGATAACTATCTTGACACCAGATGGTCTTTGGCTGCTCTGACGCTACCATCATAAAAACAAGAGACCGCACATGTGCAGTTGCGCACTCTCAGCTGATTGTAAATAGATAAGATGGCGACAAGGCGCAACTTCAGTGTTCATTTAAAGCTAGACGTTTTGCAATATTCCAAACAAATGTCGGGGGAATATGCCACGGGGCATATGACGCCTGGTATGCAGAGGATGGCAACAAGACCTTCACAAAAGGAGGGAACATGAGAGCAGCTGACAAACACAAGATAATGGCTTACCGTCTCCAGGTCCAGTAATTTCGTCTTTGGTTGGTGTCATGACTGCCCAGTACCTGGACAACTGAGCCGTAGCGGCACACAGGTATGTGGCATGTCAGAGGAGAAACGAGCCCTTAACATTTCTCTTTGTGTTAGGTAACGTTAACGGCCTTAGGCTGACCAAACGTCCTCTTTTGCCTGGACATGTCCACTTTTCACGTTCCATCTGGGTGTCCGGGTTTTTTTTATAAACTGATAATGTCCGGTTTTCCGTGTGTTTGTGTGTGTTAGAGTGCGGCACGGCCGCATATTTCTGTTCGAAGCCGAACTGAGCCCGACATTATGTATAACCAAAGCAATGAGTTTGTGCACCACAGTTGTTACGGTTACAGGCTCTTTAACCCTGTAGGCCCAAACGACGCATAGTCCATCCAAATTCACACCTGTTCTTCGCTGTGGATTTTCTCAGCAACCGCGCATCATAACGAAAAGTCACGCATATCACGTGAAACAGTGATATCATAGCTTTCCGACAAGACCAAGCACTTGTCAGTAGTCCAATGTTTTGACAGCGAAAAAAATGATAAAGTTACACTAAAATTATGTATGACAGAGCTTTCATACAGCTCTGCACACACATTACTGTTGGATGTATTACTCGCAAATGCAGCATCGCATAGAAATGCCACGCATATTACATGAATGTGCAGGAGCAGAGCTTTCCAATGATACCACACATCATTGTGCTGTCATCCCATCATGCTATAAATACAGATTAACTGTCTCCAAAATAAAAAGCTGACGAATTTCTTTACAATCCATTATACAGATCTTGTTATCAGTCACTTCATATAGTGAGGAGTATCGTATCTTACCACGTCTTAGGTTTGTGTGTGTTTCTCCCTGTCTATCCACATTTGTAGTCCAGCTTTCAAGATGCAAATGTCTCCATATTGTCCAGTTGACACTCCATCAAACTGTGTATGACAAGACCAGCCACTTCACCTTTGCGCACCCAGACAACAGTAGCCTAATTATGCATTCATGACAGGGCCATAGTCACCATATACATTGAGGGGGACACATGACCCCCCCCCCCCCATGCCCAAATTTTTGTTTACTGCAAACAAAGTGGCAGCAAATATTATCTTGGAGGACATCATTGCACTTGGTTGACTATTTTTCTATGATCTTAGATGTAAATATTGCATGTTTCTTTCAGATAAAACACATTTTTGACTTGTGAATGAGTCAGTGGAATTTCTTGCAATTATGAAAAAATACTGGCAGTCACGACTGGCACAAACCACATGTTTTGGACAGCTGTGAAGTGACAGAATGTCCCACCATTATGGTTCTTATAATGCCAGATTCCAGAGAGTCTCCCCTCTTCAGATATGGCAGAATATGTCATTTTCCAACTTGCTATGCTGAGATACATGTAAAAATGTAAGAATTTAGTAACATTGATATAAAAATTTATATAAAATACAGGCACAAAGAAGGACATGAAATGATGGCAAATCTGGATAGCCCACATTGTCCTGGAAAAAAAAAAAAAACAAGATATAGCATGTGTATGTAGCCTTTATAATGACTGTGATATGAGCTTAAACGTAAAGGCAGTAAAAATACCCCAAAAACTCCTAGGGCCCATAGGCTTAATCACTTATTGATGCTGTTTTTGAAGTATGAATAAGTCAATAAGTAATTTATTCCATTGAAATATCAGTGATGTATTATAGAAAAGTGATTTATCTTTTTATAAATAACAAAAGGCACATCTGCCTCATTCTTACCGTGGTTTCGTGATACTACTCAGAACCGTGATACTTTCATTGGTATCGTACCGTGGGGGGTGGGGAGAGGTGGGGTGTTGGGGAGTTGGGGGGGGCGCCAAGGGATGGTTCGCCCAGGGTGTAAAACTAGCCAGGACCGCCTCTGGCACTGATATTTTTACTGGAACCATCTTTTTTATCTATGGAAGCCCATTTTCGCCAGTAATGGAAAATCACCATTCCTAATCAAAAATGTGAGAAAAAAAGTCATAATTATGAATGTAGCCTAGTTTTCAAATTAATTTGTGGCATGTTGTCTTGTAAGGTGTGTGGCATCACAGTGGCTGCAGATGGGACAGAGGATGAGGTGATTCACTGTTTTAAGGCAGGACAACTAGTACAATGTGTTGTAGTAAATAGTAAATAGTGGTGATTTCCAAAAACACCAAAAACTATTTTTACTGTTAAAGTAAAGTTTGTTACTGTAAATAATACAGTACTTTATTTGTAATACTAGAAAAAAACCTTTTTTTTTTTACTGTAAACACAAGTTTACATAAATATTTCTGCTGTTTCAATTTAAAAAATATACAGTATTTGTATTTTCAAATTTGGCTGTGATTTTTTTTTTCTTTTATTAAAAGCCTCCTTCAAACAGTAGCCTGCCCTTATTTGTAGCCTGGTCCCAAATTATTTTTTTTGTTAATAGTGGCCCCGGCTACTATTTGAGGAAATACAGTATGTATGTAACATACAGTCACTGGCCACTTTGTGTACACCTGTCTAATCTAATGCAATCCAGTAGAACGACTATACCATGTTTTTTTTCCCCGAAGCTTATACTTTTTCGGTTATTGTTGACATCGTCTAGAAAGTGGTGATTCTACTTTGTTTATTATTGAGGTCATAATGAATGGTGGTGGTGTACTGGGGTGGCCTCCTAATTATGTCTAATTGAGGGGGACAAATATTCGGAACACTTTTAAATATAGTGCACTCCAGTACACCAACACCACCCACTATGACCTCGATAATAAAGTAGAATAATCACCTTTCTGATATAAGCTGAAAAAGTAAAAGCTTTGTAAACGTACAATGTGTGGCAGAGCTGTTGTATTGGATTGTATTAGATTGCACAGGTGTACCTAATAAAGTGGCCAGGAAGCCCCACATTTACACCACCAATCCATGCCTGCTCTGGATCTCCCCGCAGCCCCTGGTTGCTTGGCATGCTGATCAAAAGTTATTGAAAGCTTTTCTCTATGTCAAGGCGTGTGGCGGCTATGACGCCGCCCTTGCCACCAAATCAGCTGGCTTTTTGATGGCTTCAGCGACCTCAAATCCTCACGAAATTGATACATAGGTCAAGAATGGCGAGCTCTTACATCTGATAGGGCCATTGCCCATGGGGGGGGACAAAATGCCTCTATAGTCCCCCTTGAAATTTTCAAAAAACCCTCCCCATAGGGATTTTCTTGGAGTACGAAGATGAAACGTCACACCACGTCAGGGTTAAGTTACTCTGAGTTTTCACATAACCGCTTCAGTGATGCGTGCTGCTGGCCCCTTGCAATAGCGTGGGAGAGCGAGGGCCCGGTCACAGCTGCTTGCAGCTTTAATTATTATTATTATTATTATTACTATTATTATTATTATTATTATTGCAACATTTCGTGCCCCAATTTCGCCCCTTTCCCAAATTTGAGAATGTTTCTAACTTTCCACATTCGTCCGGCCACATCCGAAATTCGATATTTTTGGGCGGTTGCAAATGGTCGGAGCGAAATGCCGAAATAGCGCCGAACTAGCGCTACAAATTTTCAAAATACCCTCCCCATGGGGGTTAGTTTGTTGTAGGCAAACGAAATTTTGTGCACACATGTATCATACCCAGACGCACAAAAAAGTCTGTTGACGTCAAAGTAAAATCCCAACAGGAAGTCGGCCATTTTGTTTTGAATTTTTTCGTTACGGCGACTTCCACAACTTACATATGAACGAACTTGTCCTAGGGATTTCATCCTATCGACTTCAAAGTTGGTACAGATCATCCTGAGAACATGCTGATCAAAATTTATTAAAAGCTTTTCTCTATGTTAAGGGGCGTGGCCGCTAGGGCGTGACAAATTTTGGCGACTTTTCGTTTTCTTGCCATCGAATTTCGAATGGCTCTCCTGCCCACATACTTGATCTCAGCAGCTTCAAACTTGCTGGACATGATGATGGCTCCGCCCTGAACGTTCCGATATGTTAATATCCCACCTTACTCATAGCGCCCCCCCCCCGGTGGTAACAGGAAGTTGGAACATGAAAATTGGTACACATGTGTATCTTGTCCAGATGCACATAAAAGTCTCTGGCACCAATGGTCTACTCCAAACAGGAGTCCATTTTGATTTTGACTTGTCAGTTTGGCGTGATTTCCACATGTTGTATTTTAACGAACTAGTCCTAGGGATTTCATCCAATCGACTTCAAGTTTTTTACAGATCATCCAAAGACCATGCTGATCAAACGTTATTAAAAGCTTTTCTCTGTGTCAAGGGGCGTGGCTGCTATGGCGCCTCCCTCCCCAACAAATACGTTTGGCTTTTTGATGGCTTCAGCGACTTCATATCCTCATGAAAATTGATACACAGGTCAAGAATGGCAAGCTCTTGCATCTGATAGGGGCATCACCCATGAGGGGGACAAAATGCTTCAATAGCGCCCCCTTGAAATTTTCAAAAAACCCTCCCCATAGGGTTTTTTTTTTTTTTAAGTAGGAACATGAAAATTGGTACACGTGTATATTGTCCAGACGCACATAAAAGTCTCTGGCACCAATGGTCTACTCCAAACAGAAAGTTGGCCATACACAGGTCAAGAATGGCGAGCTCTTACATCTGATAGGGGCGTCTCCCATGGGGGGGGACAAAATGCCTCTATAGGGCCCCCTTGAAATTTTCAAAAACCCCTCCCCATAGGGTGTTTTTTTTTGGAGTAGGAAGATGAAAATTGGTACATATGTGTAAATTGCCCAGACGCACATAAAAGTCTCTGGCACCAATGGTCTACTCCAAACAGGAAGTCGGCCATTTTGATTTTGACTTGTCATTTTGGCATGATTTCCACATGTTGTATTTTACCGAACTAGTTCTAGGGATTTCATCCAGTCAACTTCAAATTTTTTACAGATCATCCAGACACCATGCTGATCAAAATTTGTGCTCTGCATGTTTGCAAGGGTGTGGCTGCTATGGTGCTGCCATTTTTGATCCATCGCCATGCATATTCAAGCAGCTCTCTCTCTCACATAATTCATCCAAACTGCTTCAAAATTTCTGTACATGATAAGAGCCCCGCCCTCAACGCCTCCATATGTTCGAAGGCAATCTTGCTTATGGCGCCCCCTTGTAGAAACAGGAAATGCCATCTTTTACACTGACAAACACCAACCTCAAGCTCCTGACCTGATCAACTCCATTTTGTGGCCACATGACGATCAAGTTGATAAATCTCCGCAGTGGCACACGTGTCCTGTCATGTTGCAGGCTGCCGCGGAGGCAGTGGCGACTTTTCATCCTTCGCCACGGAACATCACCTTGGTATAAATCCTTCATGCATTGTCCGATTTGCTCGATATTTCACATGTGTGATGAGGGTCCATCCCTGAACACACCTGGCCACATCTGGTTACGCTCGTAGCGCCACCTGGTGAATGACAGGTTTTTCCTCGTTTCGTGCCACAGCCCCCGTGTGCCTCAGGCCCCCGCAGTTGCATGGGGCAGTGAGGGCCCGATCACAGCTGCTTGCAGCTATAATTATTAGGGACCGAGCCCTAAGGCAGAGGACTGCACACAGAGCAGTCCTCGCCGAAGGCAAGGACCCTGTTGTTTTTGGAGCGTTGATTATTCTTTATTCTTCCACCGCCTCTTTGAACTGGAATTTGACCCCCTAAACATGCTCAAAAACTCACCAAAATTGGCACGCACATTAGAACCGGTGAAAAATTTTATAAAATGATGACATTAACTCCTAAAGTGCCAAAATGGGCTCTCTAGCGCCACCTAGGCACACAAAAATGGCCGCCACGGCCTGTAGGAACATCGTAGAAACATGAAACCAAAAGTGGCGTGTTCGTCTCATCAAGACCTAAAAATCACGCGCTGACACCCCTGACCTAAATCCAACAGGAAGTGAGATATTTGCCCTTTCAAAGTAAGATTTTGCCTTAAAACTGCCTTTCCTAAAAAATCTTCTTCTCATACACCGCTTATCCAATCGGCTTCAAACTTGCACAGATGACAGATCAACTCCTTCTAATCAAAAGTTATTCGTAACTTTTTCATTACTCGCTTCGTTTGGATTTTATGGCCTCCATAAGGTGAGATGTCAGAAAAACGTCCTGACGATCTTCCAAAGCTGTCCCATAGGAAATGAATGGCAGCAGGGGGGAGAAAGAGACCAATCTTCGGGCTTTTTCTAGCATTTACAGCGTCTCCATACTTTGTGCTACAGACTCCATTCCAACTCTCAAATGTTGCCACAGGTCTCATCTATTCACTCATGTTTTCATCTTTTTCATATCTTTTACCGTTTTTGATCGGTGCCTCTCAAAGTACCATGAGCAAAAGTGGAGAAATTCTCAGTTTACAATGGGTGTGTATTGCACGGAATGCTGTGAGCTAGAGTGGAGAGGGCTCTAAAAATCGTCTAAAACTTTTGTCTTTAACTCGCTGCCATGGCCACAATTTTCACTGTACAGACACAATTTATACCACAAATGTAGGAAAATTTGTCCTGCTCGCAGATATGTTGACATGGAATCTCTCACACGTACACATTTTTGCTGAGTGGCTCCAAAGCGAAGGGAGCGCCGATTTTTTTCTCATTCACTCCCATGTAAACTCAGAGGAGAAATTTCTGGAAACAGCTTAGGTGCAACACATTTTAAACTCGCTCCCCTGACCACATTTTTGACTCGAGAAATATAAAACGCGGCACGTGCGTTCAGGAGAAGTGGCTGTCTCTGAAAATCACTTTATTTTCTTGATTGGACCAACAGTTTGGGTATGGGAAGGACTTGTTTGAGGAGTTCAAACCCATATTAAACAGCCTTTGGTGAGCTGCTCTCCTTAGCTGTCTGTGTCTGCCACAGGTGCCGACAAGTCATTAATCGCCATGACAACGGCTGCACACACACACACACACACACACACACACACACACACACACACACACAGCCACATGGCTCTCTCTGTCTGTCTCACAATCTTTAAAGGACAGATTACAGCAGCAGAAACTTCATTTGAAACAGCAAATACACATTATTAACCCCTACAGTGCCAAAATGGGCTCTCTAGCGCCACCTAGACGCACTAAACTGGCCACTGCAGCCCGTAGGGATGTCGTATCAAGATCAAACCAAAACTGGTGTGTTTGACTTACAAATCACGCATTGACACCCATGACCTGATTCCAACAGGAAGTGAGCTATTTGACCTTTCAAAGTAAGATTTCGCCTCAAACGTGGTCTCAAGAAAACACATCTCCTCCTACACCGTTTATTTTATCAGTTTTAAAGATGCACACATGCCAGCTCAACTGCTACTAAACAGATCTTCTGTATAACTTTATTTCTCTCATCATCACATTATTTTCATGATTGGACCAACGGTTTGGGAATGGGAAGAACTTGCTCGAGGAGTTAAATCTCCACTAAAAGAGGTGTCTGTCTCTCTCTGCTCTTCTGCCAGGTGCGCCTACTTAATTACCATGGCAACCGCTGTCACACACAAACTCACAGAAACATGATGTCTGTGCGTTTCTAGATCTTACATTCAGACATGACAGGGCAGCATCTCCATTTTAACCCTTTAGGTGCCAGAGTTAATTGAGGAAAATATTCCATTTTCATTTCAACATTTCAAAAGGCTGTGGCTTGAAAGTGGTGACAGATAAAGGCATACTGTAAATGAGAAAACTATTCATCATGACCCAAAGTTTGTGATAGGAGTAAATTAACTCATCCAATTTGCATACTGTGGCATCACCAGCAGGCAGCCATATTGGATTTCATAAATCTCAAAAAAGTCAAAAAACATTTTGAACACATTTACACAGTAGATTTATTTTGTTTTGTGTTGTTTTTGTCATGTCTTTCTCAAAATGAAGGAAGAGGAATCTGATGGGAATAAATTCGCCCATCTAATTTGCATAATGTGACATCACTTCTGCATACCTACAGCTACAGAAAACATTCAAACATCAAACCGTTCAGCTCTGTAAGGATTTTCTGATGTTTGTGGCAATATGTTTGATGTTTCTAAATAATTCACAGTGACGACATATGCTGGGGGCCGAAACGGGCGCGAGTGCGAGGTCCCGCCAAACGCTGCTTGCAGCTTTAATTTTTATTATTATTCTTGTGAAAATTAAATCCTCAATTTCGCCCCTTTCCCAAATTCAATTCACCAAATTTGGCCCGCGCGTTTGGTCTGGCGAACAATTTTATAATCTATTGTCGTCCTGAATTTCCACCACTAGGTGGCGCTATAATCAAGGAAAGTGCGTTTCGGGTCATAACTCCCATGTACTTTGTGGCACATTCAAAACCCTTACATCCACGCATTCAGTGAATTGTGCTGAATCTCGTGATATAGACCACGCCCATTTCCGCCTCACGTTTTTTTCCCGCAAAATGTTGCAAACCTACTTTTTCAAACTCCTCGTAGGTAATTTCACCGATTTGCATGAAACTTTGTACACAGCATCTGGGGACTCTTCTGACAAAAAGTTATTAAAAGAATTTTGATATTCCAAAGAATACTGAAGTTATTAAATAGCAGCTTCCTGCAGATTTGGTACAAAACAGGAAGTGTTGCTTATCTCCACATCGGTGTGTCCGAATGACATGAAGCTCAGTTTACTACTTCCCAATGAGCCCCTGAGACACTGTGCAAAATGTCAGGCGAAGACCACCAGGTGGCACTCTCTGAAGTATTTTATATCTCAACATCGGTTGCTCAGATTAACACAAAACTTAGAACAATCATTGTCAATGCCCTCCTGAACATATCTGACAAAGGAGTTACCAATCTGCCACTAGGTGGCGCTGTGGTGGCAGTCTAATTTAATATTTGGCACTGTGCCAATACCATAATACTTATGGAAATGAAATTGATAGGGATGGTAAAGACTGGCCCCTATAACTCACACACCAAAAATGACCAGCAGGTGGCACTATTTTCAGTGTAAAAGCGTTTTTGGCCCACAAGTCCCACATAACATGTCGCATGTTTTGAAACTTTATATCTCAGTGTTCCCTGAATTCCACTGAATTGTGTGATGTAAGGCACACCCACTTTTGCATTAAATTTCCATTTGCAAAATCGCGAACAATGAAAAACCTATTTTGAACTCCCACTAGGCGATTTGACTGATTTACACCGAACTTTGCATGAAGCATTTGCGGACCCTCCTGACTAAAAGTTATTAAAAGAATTTTGATAGTCCAAAAAATGCCCAAAATATAAGACAACATATTCCTGCACATTGTTTTCAAAACAGACAGTCTTTCATATTTTGACCAAATGCAGTCGGATTACTACAACACTTTCACTAATGTGTTCCATGGCCCAATGAAGGTTTGTGCAAAATTCGGTGCAAATCGGCCAGTAGGTGACGCTGTGGTAGCAGTCTAATTAGTGTGAATGGAAGTAAATTAGAAAATCTTCAAATCCTCTTCAAAACTCATTGACTTTCAACCTCTTCTTGTCCCTCATACTTTGAGCGAGAGACACCATGTCAACTTTTAAAGAGTCAGAAGACCTTGAACTATTGGGCATGTATTCAGCTTCTACTTTTTGGAAAAATATATATGTGGGTTGGATGCCTACCTGTATACTGGAAATGTAAGTAAGAGATAACGTTTATTTTTTTATTTATTACAGCTGACAAGACATTTAGGTGCACGCCCTCCGATGGCAGCATGCCCCGACGCGCGTGGACTGCGAAGGCCCTTTCATCGCTGCTTGCAGCTTAATTAAGTTTGGTTTTCGTGCTTGCTTTTTTATGATTGTCACTTTGAAACTGCGCCCTCTCAAAACATGCTGACTGAGAGAGTTGTGCTTGTTTTCCTCACTCTGGAATTACTTATTTCATTCGGACCCGGCACCATTGCGCAACAACTTCATGGCCACATTGTTTACTCCAGAGATCAGCTGATCGCGCTGAGGCCGGCCAGCTTGGCGGCCGGAACATCGGAGATACCAGCTGAATTGTGGAGGAAAACACACAGAGGATGCAGGGGAAGAAGTAAACAGCAGCGGACAAAAGCAGGGTTGAGACAACAGAGGCTTATGGAGAAGAGAAGATATAAGCTGTGTCTCCCCTCTCTCATCATGGGCAACGTGAGGTCGCTGGCAAATAAAATGAACGAGGTGACAGCGGTCGCCAGGAGTCAGAAAGAGTACCGGGAATGTAGTCTGATGTGCTTCACTGAGACATGGCTTCACCAGGACATTCCCGACAACAACATCTCCATCAGCAGCTTTCAGACTGTTCAGGCCAACCAGGACTGCACAGAGAGCGGTAAGCGCAAAGGAGGGGGGCTTGCCGTTCTAATAAATAACTGCTGGTGCAGTCCTGACCATATTTCCATTAAGGAACAATGGAAATTGGTGTGACAGACTGGCAGGCACTCTGTGAGCCACATGGGGAGGACATCGATGGGCTCAGAGAATGCATCATGGACTACATCAGCTTCTGTGTGGACTCCATAGTCCCAGCCAGGACTGTCCATTGTTACCCAAATAACAAACTGTGGGTAACAAAAGACATCAAAGTCATCCTCAACTCAAAGAACAGGGCCTTCAGAGCTGGTAACAGGGAGGTGGTGAGAACAATACAGGGGGAGCTGAAGATGAAGATCAGGGAGGCTAAGGAGAGGTACAGGAGGAAGCTGGAGAGGAAACTCCAGCAGAACAACATGAGAGAGGTCTGGAGTGGAATGAGGACCATCGCTGGCTTCAGGACCAACATCCACAGAGGAGCTGAAGGCAGCGTGGACAGGGCCAATGAGCTGAATCTGTTTTTTAACAGGTTTGACACTACTGGCCCTGTGCCCCCCAACTATGTGGAGTACTTCAGCATGTCTTCAACATGAGCCTGAGTCTCCAGAGGGTCCCCTTGCTGTGCAAGACATCCTGCCTCGTTCCTGTGCCAAAGACGTCGTGTCCCAGTGGCTCCAAGGACTACAGACCCATGGCATTGACCTTCCACATCATGAAGACCCCGGAGAGACTCGTCTTGGAGCAGCTCCAGCCCATGGTCAAGCCACTTTTGGACCCCCTCCAGTTTGCCTATCAGCCCCGACTTGGAGTTGAGGACGCCATCATCTACCTGCTCAACCGTGTCAATCAATCAATCAATCAATTTTATTTATAAAGCCCAATATCACAAATCACAATTTGCCTCACAGGGCTTTACAGCATATGACATCCCTCTGTCCTGATGACCCTCACAGCGGATAAGGAAAAACTCCCCAAAAAACCCCTTTAACGGGGAAAAAAAAACAGTAGAAACCTCAGGAAGAGCAACTGAGGAGGGATCCCTCTTCCAGGACGGACAGACGTGCAATAGATGTCGTACAGAACAGATCAGCATAACAAATTAACAGTAATCCATATGACACAATGAGACACAGAGAGAGAGAGAGAGAGAGAGAGAGAGAGAGAGAGAGATATGCAGGTAATGACAGTAGCTTACAACAACATTGTTGAAAGTAATAATATTATAGTTATAGTTCTGGCTACTGTGGTACAATATGTTGAAAGTATGTATTAATTTCTGGCAGTATACATGTGTGACAATAGTCATATGTGTATAATAACAGTAGAAGTATGACTAATGACTAATGACGATGGCAATGATGGCAGCAGCAGCAGGAGGCATCTGGCAGGACCACGGCAGCAGCACAACCACACACGTCACGCTGTCAAGGCACTGCTGTGATATGAGTTAATCTGAGAGACAGTGGAGCACAAAGGCTCCAGAGAAGAAGCCGAGTTAGTGACATCCAGAATGGCCGAGTTAGGAAGATGTAGTAATAGAATACGAGAGAGAGAGAGAAGGAGAGAAGGTGCCCGGTGTATTATAGGGGGGTCCTCCGGCAGACTAGGCCTAAGTCAGCCTAACTAGGGGCTGGTACAGGGCAAGCCTGAGCCAGCCCTAACTATAAACTTTATCAAAGAGAAAAGTCTTAAGTCTAGTCTTAAATGTGGAGACCGTGTCCGCCTCCCAGACCGTAACAGGAAGATGATTCTACAGGAATCAGGATAGCCTTCAGCTATCAGGCTCCTCGATAGCTGAAGGCTCTGGCTCCTGATCTACTTTTGGAGACTTTAGGGACCACGAGTAACCCTGCGTTCTCAGAGCGCAGTGTTCTGGTGGGATAATATGACACAATGAGCTCTCTAAGATATGACAGAGCTTGACCATTTAGAGCTTTAGAAGTTAACAGCAGGATTTTAAATTCAATTCTGGATTTTACAGGGAGCCAGTGCAGAGAATCTAAAACAGCAGATATATGATCATGTTTCTTAGTTCCTGTTAGTACATGTGCTGCTGCATTCTGAATTAGCTGGAGAGTTTTTAAGAACTTACTAGAGCTACCTGATAATAGAGAGTTACCTAGAGGTAACAAAAGCGTGGACCAATTTTTCTGCATCTTTTCGGGTCAGGATAGGCCTAATTTTCGCAATATTACGCAGATGAAAAAATGCAGTCCGTGAGGTTTGTTTTAAATGAGAATTAAAAGACAAATCTTGATCAAATATCACTCCGAGGTTTCTTACGGTAGTGCTAGAGGCCAGAGCAATGCCATCTAGAGAAACTATGTCATCAGATAAAGAGTCTCTGAGTTGTTTGGGGCCAAGAACAATAACTTCAGTTTTATCTGAATTTAACATCAGGAAATTGGTGCTCATCCAAGTTTTTATGTCTTTAAGGCAGTTATGGAGTTTAGTTAATTGATTAGTTTCATCTGGCTTCATCGATAAATACAACTGAGTATCATCTGCATAACAATGGAAATTTATAGAGTGATTTCTAATGATGTTACCTAAAGGAAGCATATATAGAGTAAATAGGATTGGTCCGAGCACAGAACCTTGCGGAACTCCAAAACAAACTTTGGTACGTGAGGATGATTCATTATGAACGTCAACAAACTGAAAACGATCAGATAAATAAGATTTAAACCAGCTCAGTGCAGAACCTTTTAGGCCAATTAAGTGTTCCATTCTCAGCAGTAGAATTTGATGGTCAATAGTGTCAAACGCTGCACTAAGATCTAATAAAACAAGTACAGAGACAAGTCCTTTGTCTGAAGCAATGAGAAGGTCATTTGTAATTTTAACTAGTGCTGTCTCAGTGCTATGATGCACTCTAAATCCTGACTGAAATTTCTCAAATAAATTATTATCCTGGAGAAAATCACACAGCTGGTCTGCGACTACTTTCTCAAGGATCTTTGACATAAAGGGAAGATTAGATATTGGTCTATTGATTTAGATGAAGAAATCACTGCGGTCAATTCTTGAAGAGAAATTGGGGAGAAGCAATCTAAATATATATTAGGTCTTACAGCTGTGTTTGAGGTTAGATAGGCACTATCTGAGGACAGGAGGTCATGAAACCGTGTCTACGCCCATTTGGATAAGCCAGCGAGCACTGTGAGGGTCATGTTTTTTGACTTCTCTAGTGCGTTCAACACCATACGTCCAGCTCTACTGGGTGACAAGCTGACAGCAATGCAGGTGGATGCCCCCCTGGTGTCCTGGATTGTAGACTACTTGACTGGCAGACCACAGTATGTGCGCTTGCAACGCTGTGTGTCAGACAGAGTGGTCAGCAATACCGGGGGCCCGCAGGGGATTGTCCTCTCTCCCTTCCTCTTCACCCTCTACACCACGGACTTCAGCTATTGCACTGAGACCTGCCATCTTCAGAAGTTTTCTGATGACTCTGCTATAGTTGGATGTATCAGCAAGGGTGATGAGGATGAGTACAGGGCTGTTGTGGATAACTTTGTCACATGGTGTGAGCAGAGCCATCTGCAGCGCAACGTGGCAAAGACAAAGGAACTGGCTGTGGATCTGAGGAGGACCAAGACACCGGTGACCCCTGTTTCCATCCAGGGGGTCAGTGTGGACATTGTAGAGGACTATAAGTACCTGGGGGTACACATTGACAATAAACTGGACTGGGCTAAGAACACTAGCGTTAGTGTTCTTAGCCTCTCTACAGGAAGTGCCAGAGCCGTCTCTATTTTCTGAGGCGACTGAGGTCCTTCAACATCTGCCGGACTATGCTCAGGATTTTCTATGAGTCTGTGGTGGCCAGTGCTATCCTCTATGCTGTTGTGTGCTGGGGCAGCAGGCTGAGGGTGGCGGACACCAACAGACTCAACAAACTGATCCGCAAGGCCAGTGATGTTGCGGGAACGGAGTGTGACTCTCTGATGGTGGTGTCAGAGAGGAGGATGCTGTCTAAGCTTTGAACTATCTTGGACAATGTCTCACACCCACTCTACCATGTGCTGGTCAGGCACAAGAGTACTTTCATTGGGAGACTCATACCACCTAAATATACCACTGAGCGCCACAGGAAATCATTCCTGCCTGTGGCCATCAAAGTGTACAACTCCTCCCTCTGAGTGGCCCTGAGACTTTTTCACACACTGCAATAATCTAATTTAACTTGTGAAATAACCCCATTCACCCAGACTGTATATATTCTGTTTGTGTAAATAATCTTGTTCAGTTTACAATATATATATATATATATATATATATATATATATATATATATATACATATATACATGTATTTACGTTTATGTTTGTTAATAATTCCTGTTTATTTAACTATATATTTGTAAATACTATTGTTTAAATTTCTTATATTTTCTCGTATCTTTCCTCTCTTGCAAGGAGCCCCTGTAACATAAATAATTTCCTCTCAGGGATCAATAAAGTATTTCTGATTCTGATTCTGATTCTGAGACGGCTAAGGCCTAAGCTGCGGCCTGTCCCGAAAGCAAACTCATTACAAAAGCTACTTTTTTTTAACAGGTTGCTGACTGAAAACTAGTGAGCACTGATGTAAGAACTGAGCACATGTCCCTAAATTTCCTTCATACCTGGCGGGGATGGGGATGTATGGTTCTTGGGCTGGAGGGTGGGGCTGCTGGGTGGATTCTCTGGCAGCGTCGGTGGAGCAGGAGGCTGGGTGGAGGGTCCGGAGGAGGCGAGCCTGTCCGCGACCAAATCCAGTCATCCCCCGATCTGTGTGACACTGTTCGTTAGCTGGTGCATGTGTTCCAAAATCTGCTTCAGCATGGCGTCGTGGTTGCCAACCATGGCTCCCTGATTAGTGAGTGCCTGTCTCAAATGCTCTGTCTCCGCTGGGTCCATATTGGCCAGATAATTCTGTTAGGGACTGGCGAGAAGAGTACAAAACCTGACAGCACTCACTTATAAGTGTAACACTTTTAATTTAATAAACTGCACAGTAGCAGATAAATGGACACGTTTCAGCTCATAGCCATCCTCAGCCAGGGACTGGAGAGAACCTGAAGAAACCCAAGTAGCAGGAGACAGGCGGAGTGAATATCACAATAATTTATTACAAAAACAGCAGCAAAAAACACAAAAACTGCATGGAGAAGTGAGCTGCCTGGTGGTGGCAGGAGGCAAGAGCTCTGGAGAATAAAGGCGGTGAGGCACCAAACTGTGAATGACAGAGACAAAAAACACGAGTCAGTGGAGCTGGTAAAAAAGAGAAGCAGGCAAAATACTCACGAGGCGGAGAAACTCAAGTAAGAGTAGCACTACCAAACGAGACAGAATTATCTGGCACCGAAGTGAAGTCAGAGCCGGCTTTAAGGTAAGGTAGATGTGAAATGGAAACCAGGTGTGCCTCACCGGCCGTGGTGGAAAAGTAGGTCAGCCCCGCCTCCGCCATACACCAGCCCTGCAGGTCATGGAAGGACAGGAGAACAAAAAAAAAGAAAATGCAACACAAGAGCAGCCACAAAACATGCATCAAAAAACTCAACCCATAACAGTCTCCTGCCTTGCCTCTCCCCTTTTGCTATTGTGCTTCGTTGGAGAAGTAAGCAACATTGCTGCTGTGGTAATTTCTGTGTTTTAGCATTGTTAAGCTATGTTTATAAGTTAATTTTATGCTAACATAATCTTGTGTCACTTAATTTGTGTAGGGGCTCGAGTTTGCATGGTTGTGTTTGACGGAGGATTTTGTTTTTGCCACTTGCTTTTAAGGTATATTTTCTGTGTTTCATTGTGCTTAATTGAATGTAACATGGCACCCCCTTGCTGTCGTGCTCCTTGGGAGAGGGGCTCAAGTTTGTATGGTTGTGTTTGATGGAGGATTTTTTTGTCACTTGCTGTCAGGAATAAACGGAGATCGCTTCCGAAGATATCCACTCTCTAGGCCTATTTAGAGTCCACCGGTTACACAAAGAGCAAGCAAAGCAGTCTGTTCGGTAGTCTGGACTGACCATTTAGCTTCATGAGCTGATGGAAGAATGTAAGATGTGCGAAAGAAAGATGGAATTACAGAGAAACTTTACTGCTGAATTTCAAGCTAGACCCTGGGAAATAGTTGGTGCAAATCTGCTTGATTATTGAACAGTTAAAGTCAACATTTGTGTGCCATGGCATACCAGCTGAAATGAGGACAGATAATGAACCTCAGTTTTCTGCAGACAACTTCCAACAGTTTTCTAATGAGTGGAGTTTTGTTCATACCACCTCTAGCCCCAGGTATCCTCAGAGCAATAGAGAGGAGGAACAAGCTGTGATTACAGTGAAGAGTCTTCTGCAAAAAAGTAAAGGACCCATATTTAGTTCTCGTGGCATATTGTGTACACCACTTTCCAATGACATAGCCCTGCGGAGCTACTGATGGGGAGAAAACTCTGCACCACAGTGCCTGTCTTCCCATCTTGTCTCCACCCAGGATGGACAAATGTCACAAAACTGAGAGCGAGAGAACAGGGGGAGAGAGGGTAACAGTGGATAAGTTTCAGAGCTCATGACCTGGCTAGACTTGTCCCGCCGACCATGTTAGGGTCATTGACATGAAAGAAAGAGGGATAGTAACTGCTGGAGATGGATCCTCCCAGAGGGATTCTGCCTCCCAATGGAAGCCATCTTGTCACTTTACCAGTAACTCTGGAGAAACCTGTGGACCCACAGAATCCTGCCCCGCCAGAGGACATTGCACCTATCCATGATGTAGCTTCACAAGCGTATACACCTTCAGATGGCCAAATTACGAAGAGGTGATACCTAGAGGTGATAAGACATTTCAGTTTAATTATGAAGCTACCCTGCTATAGTGTTTTACCTTCGGTGTTGATCTGACTTAATAAATGAGACTCAAGACAGTGCACATCGTTCGAGTGAACGTTTACTTTGGTTCTTTGGCATTACATCCAAGAGTGCAATAACAATAATAGTCCGGGTAGGAGCATATGTGTACTAACTGCAGGAGAGTGTGTACTTCACAATATTACATCCCTCCCTTATTTCAAAATGAATCAAGACTCTGGTTATTAATAATACTGTAAAATAAAACAAAAATAAAATGATCTTTTCTCGTTATAAATTAAAATAAAGCTGTAAGTCTCTTTAATCTTTAACTGAAATGTCTGAGTCTTTTCTTATCTCAATAACAACTCCTACTCCTTTGCAACTGATTTAACTACTTACAGTCTCAATGGGACGTTGTGGTGGTCTCCTATTTGCTCTCGTGGGGTAACGTGGCTGGATAGGAGCATCGAGGTTGATGTTCTGTTCTTGGTGATGATTATCTGGTGGGTCTGGAGGTTGTGAATCCAGATCATCCTCTTCATCAGACGCCTCTGATTCAGGTCCAACTTGAACTGAAGATGGGAGAAGTTTGAAATGTGAGGAGTTTCTCATTATCTCATGTCCAGAGCAAGCTGCTGTCACCATTGATCCTCTGATCCTCACGATGATATAGGGCTTGGCCTTGTAAGGAGTCATGAGCTTGTCTTTGATGAGCTGACAGCAGAGTACAATGTCTCCTGGTTTGAGGATGGAAGGTTGTGCTCTATTGTGATGGTCAGCATTCTCTTTCATGCGCTGCTTGGCACGCTGATCAATATCCTGGAGTCTGGTGTCTGGTGTGGAGTGTTGAGTCGTAGGGAAAGTTGGAAAAGTGGTGTGAAGCTTTCTTCCAAACAGTAACTCGGCTGGAGTCCATTGAGTAGTTCCATGAGGGGTTGCTCTGTAGTTTCTGAGAAAACTGTAGAGATTCTGTTTCCAAGGTCTTCCTTCCGAGTGTGTGGCTGTAATGGTCTTTTTCAGTGTTTTTATGAATCGTTATGCCTCTGCATTTGCTCTTGGCCAATATGGTGCTATTTTTCTGTGTTTGAATCCAAGATAGAGGCTAAAGTCTCTGAATGACTGTCCATTGAATGGAGGTCCATTATCCGTCTTCACAACATGAGGTATCCCAAAAGATGAGAAGATCTTGTCCAGTTTGGGAATCACTGTAGTGGCTGCTGTGGAATTGACTATCTCTACTTCAGGATATCTTGAGTACTCGTCGATAACCACTAGTAACTAATCACCTGATGGAAAGGGGCCTGTAAAGTCAATGGAAACATTTTGCCACGGACCTTTAGGAAGTTCAGACATCCTGAGCAGTTCCATGTGGTTCTGAGTGGTTGCTGCTTGACATGGAATGCAGTGCTGTATCTTCTTTTCCACCATTTCATCTATGCGTGGAAACCATATCTTTTCCCTCAAGAGCTGTTTGGTCTTGATAATGCCCAGATGACCGGTGTGAGCAAGGTTGAAGGCTTTATGGCGTAGGGAGGTAGGTAGCACAATTCTTGTCCCTCTGAGAATGACATTATCTTCAGTGTTGACTGTCAGTTTGTGTCGCAGTCGGTAGAGTGCTTTCAGTATTGGATAGTCAGCGTTTTCTGCGTTATATGGTGCATCTTGCCAGTGTCCTGCACGTAGTGACTGCATCACTTTGCAAAGCGCTGAGTCTTTCATTGTCTCTGTTTGGACTTCTTCAAATGTCATCACCTTTGGAACTGTGTTGTCAACTATGAAGTTCACATATTCTTCAGCCATGCGAGAAGATCTGAGTGGTGTGCTTCCTACGATAGGATGTCTTGACATGTAATCAGCAGGATTGTCTTTTCCAGCCTTGTATTTGATTGTGTAGCTGTAAGGCTGTAGCCTGAGTCGCCAGCGTTCTAGTCGAGCTGGGGGTGTGGCTTTCGGGTTGTTGAGCAGCAACTCAAGCGGCTTGTGGTCAGAGATGACTGTGAAGTGTGACCCATATAGGTATAGGTGAAAGTGTTTGCACGCCCAGAGGATCACTAGAGACTCTCTCTCAGTTTGTGAATAGTGCTGTTCCACTGCTGTGAGCACTCCAATGGCATATGCAATGATCAAGTCATTTTCCTCATTGTCGGGGCTGTGCTGGCTGAGTATGGCACCTAGACCAATAGGGCTGGCATCGACTAGTATTTTTGATTTTTTGCCTGGGTCGAAGTAGGCCATCGTTGTGTTTTTCATCAGTTGTGACTTTAGCTTTTCCACTGCCGACTGCTGTTGTGGTCCCCATGACCAAGTGCTGTCCTTTTTGGTGAGCTGGCGTAGAAGTTGTGAGATTTTTGCATAGTCAGGAATGAAACGTGTGCAGTACGTTGTCATCCTAAGTAGACTGCAAACTTCTGACGTATTCCTGGGTGGAGGAAGATTTTCAATGGCAGTGATCTTTTTAGGATCTGCAGAGAGGTGTTCAGTGTTATGTTTTTCTCTCTTAGTCTCTGAAATACAGCTTTGAGGCTGTTGTTGTGTTCAACTTGTGTCTTGCCATACACTATGATGTCATCGCTCATGTTTCTTACGTTTGGAATGCCATGTAGCACTTGTTGGATGACGTTTTGGAACACTTCAGCTGCAGAGTTGATGCCAAAACTGAGTCTAGTACATCTCCAGAGGCCAGTGTGTGTAGTGAAGGTGGTGATGTACCTTGACTCTGGATGTAGCTCAAGTTGGTGGTATCCAGCGTTCAGATCTAGCTTGGAGAATACCACAGCTCCATACAGGTCGTGAATGGGTCATCAGTCGTTGGTGTGATATGGCGTTCTTTGGCAAGTCTGTCTGGCAAGCGCATATTCACACATATGCGCATATTCACACATATGCGAGCTCTTTCAGGATACTTGGGTTTTGGAGTGACCACTGTCTGGGACACCCATGGTGTACGGGCACTAACTTGCTGAATAACACCTTTTTCTTACAGCTCATGTAGCTCTCTTTCCACTTTTTTTCACATGTGAAAAGGAATCCTCCTGTGCGGCTGCACTACAGGCTGCACTGAGTCATCAATGTGTAGCTTTACTTGAAAATCTTAAAGCTTTCCTATGCCTTGGAAAAGATCTTGGTATTCATGAATGAGGTGGCTTGGGGTTGGAGAACCAGCTTCAGTGGACATGGAGCTCACGATTTGCAGTCGTCCTAGTTCTGTTGCTGTCTTGCAACTCAGCATTGAGCCATGGTTGCCTTGTATTACATAGAATGTGGTTTCATTTATTATTCTCATCTTGGAGCGGACTGTGGCTTTAAATTCTCCTCTCAGCGGAAGAGGAGTAGATGATCCATAGGGATAGATCTTTGCAGTAGATGGTTGCAGTTTACAGCTTTTCATAGGCGGTGTCATCTATTATGTTTGCTGTTGCCCCAGAGTCAACAATGACATCTACTGTTGTGTTCATTATTTTTTTTTTATTTATTTATTTTTTTAGATTATTTTTGGGGCTTTTTTGCCTTTATTGTATAGGACAGAGTGAAGGGAGGTGAGAGAGAGTGGGGGGTGACATGCAGAAATGGTCGTAAGCCGGAGTCGAACCTGCGACCGCTGCAGCGAGGCATCGCCTCTGTGCATGGGGCAACACTATCCACTACGCTACCGATGCCTCCATTATTTTTATTTTTGAATGTTTGTTTGTGCACTTGGTCTTGCAGTGTGCATACAATATACACATAGTCATCTTTGGCTGAGCTGTCTGGAGTGTCAGGTCTTTGTGGTTTCTGCTGAGAGCGTATCTATGTTCCCGGGTTCTATGTTCCCCGGATTCTATGGGGGTCATCCCTATGTTCTCCGGGTCCTATGTTCCCCATTTAACCCTGCAAAAAAGGTTCTATGTTCCCCTCTTACACACAAAAGGTTCTATGTTCATCTCTAAACACACATCTCTAAACACACACAACGGAACATAATGGGGAGAAATTACAATCAGAAACTTATCCTTTGGGCGATCTATGGTGGGCAATCTGGGCAGTTATATACTTTACAGAAGGTTTTTTAATCCAGCTGTTAAATGCAGTGTTTCAGTCAGTGCAGATTTCTTCGAGCAGCCAAAGACCAACTGGTAAGAAAAGAATAATTATCATGGCCGAAATAAAGATAAATAAGCTGTTAAGTGCAGCGTTTTTTCAGGAACTCTGTTCAGTAAATCCACCATGATTATTTATTAGTTTTGTGATATAAATAAATGCATCTATGTTGTTGATCACGGATGTTGATATCACCTGTTCAGTTTGGTCCTTTGACCAATCAGATACTCAGATTTCTTCCTCTCTTGTTTTTATGATGGTAGCGTCAGGAGCAGCCAAAGACCACCTGGTGGCAAGATAGTTATCTACCAGTGTTCGTAAACAAAAGAATAATTAGATATAAAGATTTTTTTAAAAATGCCTTACTCATTTCAATGACAAATTTTATTTTATTTTTTAAAAAAAATATGCAATCACTGTGCTCTGCTCAACTGGCACATAATAAAAATATTATTATGAAATTATATTATGAACATTAACATTACAAAAATAATTATAACAGTGATACAAAAATTGTCTCACAATAATAACCGCAGCAGCAGCAACAACATAGGCCTGGCGCACCATACAAAACACTCCTCTACCCTCTTTGAATGGTGTAATGTGTCGTACAGCCCATCAAGCCACACGAGGGTGTAGTTTGAGAAGTTTGACTTGTTTCATGGCCTCGACGTTGAACTTCCGGTTGTGCGAGTAGCGTCACTTCCTTTTTTTGTCCCATCTCATATTAACGTCCATGCCTGTAAGTTCTGCTTTAAATAAACTAAACTATGTAAACAGTGTGTTTCATACATGCTTCCCTGTACCCATAAGCAAACGGGGAAACGCATTAACTGTACATAATTATTTATCTTTATTTCGGCCATGATCAATATTCTTTTGTTTACGAACACTGGTAGACAACTATCTTGCCACCAGAGGGGTATTCCAGGTAGGAGGTTCAACAAACTCTGAGTGTAACCCTGAATTCTGAGTTGATTTACCCTGAGATGGGAAACTCTGAGTTACCGGTTCCAGAACAGCTGATTTGAGTTAGTTCAGTCAACTCTGAGTATGTTCACTTTGAGTTAAGCCAACAATAAAAAGCCATCATCAATGGAGCTCCGACTCCACGATTCACCATGGCAACAGGTAAATAAAAGACAGAGCCTCCATTTTAATCCAGTGGATGTAGAGATATTAATGCATGTGTAGCAGACAGTGCACGTTTATCTTTAAAAGAAGAGCCTGAGTCAGAGCGAGGAAAGTGTAAATAAGTTAACCATAAAGTTAATAAAAAAGTTTCATTCAGTGTTGTCCGTTTATTCATCATTTATCAGACTTACATTTCCTTAATGAAGATAAAGTGGTGGAATCTGACTGTGTATCAGGCTGTAGATACATTACATTATATTAATAATATATAGTAATATATTTGTTCAGATTTAATCTGATGGGGAAAAACTGAAAAAATAGTAAGATTTAAAACATATAGGCTAGGCTATAGATCCAAGACATAAAGACATGACTGTAAACTCACAGTCTGACCCAATAATAATATCTTTGGTGATTTGCACTTGAAAAGACGTTGAGGTTTAAATACAGTAGATTTTAAAATGTTGGACATCTATTTGTATCTTGACTCAACAGCATTCAGTGACTTTATTTCAGCTACAAATGTAGTAAATTTAAAGACACTGAAATGCTGCACCATTGCTCACTCAGAAATATTAACATATAATCCCCAATATTAGACTATAGGAATTATGTTCCATCAGTGCCACCAATGACATCAGTGATAGAGATAATTAGTCAGTGATACTACATGTCTAAAGCTTCATACCGATTTTTAAAATTTAAATAATTAGACCTACACATTATGTGCAACAAACATTTCGGAGCTGCTCTAACAGACTGACAGTCTGATCCTTGTGTACAGTGTAATAAAAAATAATAAATATAAAAATGACAGAGGTTTGATTCTGAGGATGAATTCTCGCTGTGTATTATTTGAATGTTAAGACAAAAACCGATGTCCAAAGAAATGATTGATGTGCATAACTTCAATCAATCAATCAATCAATTTTATTTATAAAGCCCAATATCACAAATCACAATTTGCCTCACAGGGCTTTACAGCATACGACATCCCTCTGTCCTTAAGACCCTCACAGCGGATAAGGAAAAACTCCCCAAAAAAACCCCTTTAACGGGGGAAAAAAACGGTAGAAACCTCAGGAAGAGCAACTGAGGAGGGATCCCTCTTCCAGGACGGACAGACGTGCAATAGATGTCGTACAGAACAGATCAACATGATAAATTAACAGTAATCCATATGACAGAGAGAGAGAGAGAGAGAGAGAGAGAGAGAGAGAGAGAGATGCAGGTAATGACAGTATCTTACAACAACATTAATGGAAGTAATAATATTATAGTTATAGTTCTGGTTACTGCGGTACAATATGTTGAAAGTATGTATTAATACCTGGCAGTATACATGTGTGACAATAATCATATGTGTATAATAACAGAAGAAGTATGACTAATGACTAATGATGGCAGCAGCAGCAGGAGGCATCTGGCGGGACCACGGCAGCAGCACAACCACACACGTCACGCTGTCCAGGCACCGCTGTGATATGAGTTAATCTGAGAGACAGTGGAGCACAAAGGCTCCAAAGAAGAAGCCGAGTTAGTGACATCCAGAATGGCCGGGTTAGCTAGATGCAGTAATAGGATACGAGAGAGAGAGAAGGAGAGAAGGGGCCCGGTGTTTTATAGAGGGGTCCTCCGGCACACTAGGCCTAAGTCAGCCTAACTAAGGGCTGGTACAGGACAAGCCTGAGCCAGCCCTTACTATAAGCTTTATCAAAGAGGAAAGTCTTAAGTCTAGTCTTAAATGTGGAGACGGTGTCTGCCTCCTGGGCCGTAACAGGAAGATGATTCCACAGGAGAGGAGCCTGATAGCTAAAGGCTCTGGCTCCTGATCTACTTTTGGAGATTAACTTAAGACAGTCCTGAGTAACAAAGTAATATCCAGCAGGATTTAGACTGTGACATACGGTAAATCTCTGCTAATTAATGCGCTTCGATACAAGCTTTGACACGGACTGAATGAATGAGGAAATGAAACAGCGTGTAAGAGGGAGGAGACAGAAAAAAAGGGTTTATTGAAGAAAACCTTCTCTGTTACCATGGTGATTGACTCAGAGTTTCAGTTACCTCTCTTTCTGGAACAGATAACTCAGAGTTTCCCTCATCTCAGGGTTAACATACTCTGAGTTTTCACATCCCGCTTTCTGGAATACCCCCCAGCAGGTGGTCTTTGGCTGCTCCTGACGCTACCGTCATAAAAACAAGAGAGGAAGAAATCTGAGTATCTGATTGGTCGAAGGACTGAACTGAACAGGTGATATCAACATCCGTGATCAACAACATAGACGCATTTATTTTTATCACAAAACTAATAAATAATCATGGTGGATTTACTGAACAGAGTTCCTGAAAAAACGCTGCACTTAACAACTTATTTATCTTTATTTCAGCCATGATAATTATTCTTTTCTTACCAGTTGGTCTTTGGCTGCTCGAAGAAATCTGCACTGACTGAAACACTGCATTTAACAGCTGGATTAAAAAACCTTCTGTAAAGTATATAATTGCCCAGATTGCCCACCACAGATCGCCCAAAGGGTAAGTTTCTGATTGTAATTTCTCCCCATTATGTTCTGTTGTGTGTGTTTAGAGATGTTAAAACAACATATTTATGCAACTGCTATGTTTTCTGCCTTTTTTGGATAAGCGGGGAACATAGAACCTTTTTTTAGTAAGAGGGAAACATAGAACCCGGAAAACATAGAACCTTTTTTGTGTAAGCGGGAAACATAGAACCTTTTTTGCAGGGTTAAATGGGGAACATAGAACCTGGGGAACATAGGGATGACCCCTTTCTGCTCAGTTTGTTTCTGCACTTGATGCACTTCATAGGGATGAAGTCTTTGTTTTGTGAGCTGCAGCACCTTTGAGTTTTTCACATCCTTTGCATTTTTTTCCTTTTGCTGGGCAGTGCACTTGTCCTCCCTCATGTGGAAATTGTCCTCCACAGTTGTTGCATGTCTTGTTTTCACATTTCACATTTGAATTTTTATTGATTTGTCTCTGACTTTGGAAACTTTTCTTCTGTACAGCATGGACTGGGAATTCTTTTTGAGATCTGGCTGTCTCTATTCCTGCAGCTTGTTTGTCTGACAGTTCTTGGGCTCTGGCTGCATCCAGTAGTTTTTGGAGTGTCATGTCACTGTCTTTTAGCGCCGCCCGGCGGACGTGCGCAGAGCTGCAGCTCAAGATAATCTGTGACTTTATTTCTTTGTCAATGTCTGCAAAGTCACAAGTGGACGACAGCTGCCTCAGTCTTGTGTGGTAAGCATCCAAAGTTTCATTTTCATTTTGCCTGGCTTGTCTGAAAACATAGATTTCGTATTCTGTGTTCACTTTAGGGCAGAAATAGGCTCGCAGCTTCTCAACGGCCGTATCATAATCACCGTCTTCTCCGGTTTCTGGCAGCGTGTCACATATGTCATACAAATCTGATCCTGCATAGTGCAGTAGTAGCGCTCTCTTTTGTGCATTATCCCTAATGTCCAATGCCACAAGGAAGTTGGTGAACCATTTAATCCACTTCTTCCACCTTGAGCCTACAGAGCTGGGTTCAAACTGTGGGAAATGTGGGAGACTGGCCATAGTGCGCCATGTTGTTAGCTTGTGTTAGCTTTTATGCTCCGTGTTGGTGGCTAGCTTAGCTTGCTAGGCTTCTGTGTTGGCTTGCGTAGTTCTCTTACTGCATTTCCAGAATGATAGTTTTTTTTCTTCTTTTGTCATTTGGTGCGGTTTTTCTCATCACCATTTATAGTGTTTTACCTTCGGTGTTGATCTGACTTAATAAATGAGACTCAAGACAGTGCACATCGTTCGAGTGAACGTTTACTTTGGTTTTTCGGCATTACATCCAAGAGTGCAACAACAATAATTGTCTGGGTAGGAATGTATGTGTACTAACTGCAGGAGAGTGTGTACTTCACTATATTACACCTGCAGCAACAATGTGGTGACCAAGTCTTTGAAATTATATAAAACTAAAGGTAACTGCACAAATGACTTGGGCACTCTCCCACGATTTATCATCCTATGTATGTCTGGCACAGAATGATAAACAAGGAGCCAACAACAGAAGCCACTTAAAGAATATTGACTAACACCTGAGAGCATTATTAGAATACAGTTTATTCAGGTTGTCACAGTGCTGCCTCCCTTGGTCACCTGCGCTTTTTGTATGCCCAGTCACTCAGCTCTCAGTCAGTAATTTTCCTTTCACCCTGGTTTCCCATGCCTCAGCTTCAGTCCTTACCACCTCATCAAGGCAACTCAGTTTACCTGTTGCTCATTACTCACAGCCAGTATATATAACCCAGCCTCACAGACACTTATTGCCAGATTGTTCTTCGCCATCATGCAAGACTCTTCAGCACTTTATTCCGGACTGATTTCCCTTTGCCAAGCCTGCCCCTCTGACCTGACTGCTTCATCTGATTCCCGGTATGTGCTCCAGCCTTATGTCCCTGACCACCAGACCTACTTCCACGTCCTTGGTTCCTGTTTGTCTGTGGCTGCTTGGCATTACCATCCAACAACAACACTACAGTATGTGAGTATTCCAGCCTGCTTATCTGTGGTTTTCTGCGGCCCATAGATTCTCACCGTGTCCCCACTCGGGCCATTGTTTGTGCGTGTCCCCTACTGGTTCTACTGCTTGGACTGTGCACTTACCTGGTTCCTGATTCCCTGCCTCCAGAACTACCTCCTCTGCCTTGCTGCTCCATGGTACTGCTGCCTCTTATTAAACTGAACTGTGTTTCCTGTTGGGCTAACGCCACCACTCATATACCTGCCTCCTGACCCGGTTAGGCCTGCCAAACCAAATAGGCTGCCAAGGACCTTGTGGAGATATTGCTGGAATGTTGAACTGTACTGTGTGTTGTGTACTAGCCCTGTCCTGACAATAAACACCATTATCAACTGCTACTCCTTTCCATTGTGCTTCAGTTGGGTCCAAATACCCCTATTACACAGGTACATACATGGAATTTTCTTCTTTTGTTGCATGACATAAAAATAGTAAGAGAAAATAAAATTAAATTTAAAAGCAAGCACCGCAAAACATTTCTGAAATAGAAGAAAGCTGTCATGAAATTGTAAAAGGCAATAGGAAAATATGTATAATATATGTCATTGGGGTTGCAGGCATTGTTAATGAGGCCAGCAGCAGTGTTCATGTTGCATGAGGTCTTGTTCCTGCTGGACCGCGGCCCTCTGCCAGAGGACAGTGTTTCAAAAAGTTTTTTTGTCTAGGGGACGGGGTTGGCCGCAAACCTTCCTTTTGGCCTCAGGGTCCTGGAGGTAAACAGTAGTGATGGCCAAATGAAGCCTCACATTTTCTTTATTTTCTGAGCCCACTAGATGGTGCTTTTTGTTCATCAAAAGGTTGAAAGCACACTGAATTGCCATTCTTTGAGCCTCTCTCTTTAAGCCATGAGTGCCATCTAGTGGGCTCAGAAAATAAAGAAAATGCTTCATGAGGCTTCATTTGACCATCACTAGTAAGCAGTAGAGCAGGTCATTCATTTATCGTCAGATTGGCAGTTCGGTCTCCCCGCCCCTCCAGCTCGAAAGTCAAAGTATGCTTAGGCAAGATACTGAACCCCAAACTAATACTGATGGCTGTGAGTGCATGTGAATTGTTACTGAGTAAAAGGTGACACCTTGTATGGTACCCTTAGCCACCAGTGTGTGAATGTCATCAATCAATCAATCAATTTTATTTATAAATCCCAATATCACAAATCACAATTTGCCTCACAGGGCTTTACAGCATACGACATCCCTCTGTCCTTAGGACCCTCGCAGCGGATAAGGAAAAACTCCCCAAAAAACCCCCTTTAACAGGGAAAAAAAACGGTAGAAACCTCAGGAAGAGCAAGGAAGGAAGAGCTGAGGAGGCATCCCTCTTCCAGGACGGACAGACTTGCAATAGATGTCGTACAGAACAGATCAGCATAATAAATTAACAGTAATCCGTATGACACAATGAGACAGAAAGAGAGACAGAGAGAGAGAGAGAGAGAGAGAGAGAGAGAGATGCAGGTAATGACAGTAGCTTACAACAACATTATTGAAAGTAATAATATTATAGTTATAGTTCTGGCTACTGTGGTACAATATGTTGAAAGTATATATTAATATCTGGCAGTATACATGTGTGACAATAATTATATGTGTATAATAAGTAGAAGTATGACTAATGACTAATGATGGCAGCAGCAGCAGGAGGCATCTGGCAGGACCACGGCAGCAGCACAACCACACATGTCACGCTGTCGAGGCACCGCTGCGATATGAGTTAATCTGAGAGACAGTGGAGCACAAAGTCTCCGGAGAAGAAGCCGAGTTAGTGACATCCAGAATGGCCGAGTTAGCAAGATGCAGTAATAGAATAGGAGAGAGAGAGAGAGAGAGAGAGAGAGAGAGAGAAGGAGAGAAGGTGAGAAGGTGCCCGGTGTATTATAGGGGGGTCCTCCGGCAGACTAGGCCTAGGTCAGCCTAACTAGGGCCTGGTACAAGGCAAGCCTGAGCCAGCCCTAACTATAAGCTTTATCAAAGAGAAATGTCTTAAGTCTAGTCTTAAATGTGGAGACGGTGTCTGCCTCCCAGACCGTAAGATGATGATTCCGCAGGAGAGGAGCCTGATAGCTGAAGGCTCTGGCTCCTGATCTACTTTTGGAGACTTTAGGGGCCACGAGTAACCCTGCGTTCTCAGAGCGCAGTATTCTGGTGGGATAATAAGGCACTATGAGCTCTCTAAGATATGACGGAGCTTGACCATTTAGAGCTTTATAAGTTAACAGTAGGATTTTAAATTCAATTCTGGATGAATTAAATTCTTCATGAATGTGTGTTTGAATGGGTGAATGTGACATGTAGTGGAAAAGCACTTTGAGTGGTCAAAAGACTAGAAAAGCGCTATACAAGTGCAGTATGCACATAATTAGTACATACTACTTCGCCATAACATTTTGCCCTACACTTTGAACCGCTTGTTCATATATCCATACCATAAAGAGCAAACAAAAAACCATTCGCCAAGCTCACCAGAGACAAGACATCAACCCAGAAAACTCTGCTGTTGTTACTTTTCCAATATATGTAGTTTGACTTTTAACATATAACTGCATACACTGTAAATGCTGTGATGATGTCGGTGCTGTGCTCTTTGAGAAATCCACAACTATCTCCACTGTCTTCAGAAAATTGAGCTCCAGGCAGCAGAGGTGGCTTGACTCGAGTCTGACTCGAGTTGCAAATTTGAGGACTTGAGACTTGCTTGACTAACACTGAAGAAAGACTCAACTTGACTTTGACTTGGTATTCATATCTTGAGACTTGACTTTGACTTGAGATAGATAACTTGAAAGGACTTGAATTTTTTAATTTAATATTTGTATTTTTCTAGATATTGAGAAGTTGCTTTTTGTTTTTAAAATATGATGACGCATGGCATTTGGGGAGGCTCCTCCGGCTGACATACGTGCCCACACCACCACTTCCTCCTACCCACAGCTCTCCTCGGTGGAATGGCTGCATGTGCAGTGGCATCACGAGCTTCATTTTGTGCTTTTATTCAGTTCTGTCTGCGTGATATACATGAGCTGGGTTTTTAATAAGTTCCTTATCTGTGAGCGTGTGTATATACGCTTGCTATACGCATCCACGTGCCAAGAGATAGTTTCCACAGTGACTTTTTTGACCTCCCGTTCCTGCTCAACTCGTGTTTGGGGATGTTAACAATGTGTTATTATTTCACCTGCTCTCTCACAGCAGCAGATATGTTATGTGAGTGGAGTCTTTCACCCTGACCAGAGGGCTTGGAGCAGGAGAGGAAGTATTACAAGTGAAAGTACTGTAGAAATGTCCCCTGTGGCTGTTGGTCTACTACTGTATATATATTATTATTATATATGATCTCTGATTCTGACTCATGCATTAATGTAAAAGCAGGATTTTACTGTTGCAGCTGAGTGAGATGGAGCTCATTTTAAACTTTTAACTAATGATTATTTTCATTATGGGTTAATCTGCTGATTACTTTCCCCATTAATCGATTGATTGTTTGGTTTGTAAAAATTCTGGAAATAGTGAGAGATAGTGTCACACTTACCCAGAGTCCAAAGTGACACCTTCTACAATGTTTATTTTGTCCAACTAACAGTTCAAACCTCAGTTTAAAAATTGATTATTAAAATAATAAAAACCAAGCAAAAGCAGCAAGAAAATCCTCACATTTGTGAAGCTGAAACCATCAAATGTTTTTGCATAACAAAACAACTTTGATTATAAAAAAAGTGGCAAATTTATTTTTCTGTCAATTCAATAATTGACTCAGTTCCAGCTATACTTGTTCATTTTCATGTTTCGAGTGCAAAATTAAATAATTTATAAAGTAATTAGTAACTAAAGCTGTCAGATAAATGTAGAGGAGTAGAGGCAGATGGTGGCATGAGAACAAAAGACTTTATTTGTACTTACAGTTCCTTAGTAAATGTATTTAGTTACATCCCACCACTGGGTGCAGTTTATCTTATATTATCTTCATGAGTTTGTGAGTATGACTTGACTTGTAACTTGCTTGACCTGACCAATGACTTGACCTGACTTGCTTGACTTATAGCAAGGACTTGACTTGACTCCCTTGATTACCACAGTGAGTTGGGACTTGCTTGAAACTTGAAGGTTGCGACTTGAGACTTGCTTATGACTTGCACATGTGACTTACTCTAACCTCTGCCAGGCAGATCTGTTCACACAGGGTAACCATATGGTTAATCTCCCACCTGTAGGCAGACTCTGCCCCACCAGAGAGGAGTCCAAGGACAGTGCTATCATCTACAAACTTAAGAAGCTTGACACACTGGTGACTCTAGGTACAGCTTTTGGTGTAAAGGAAGAAAAGTAGAGGGGAAAGAAAGTAGCCTTGAGGGGAACTTATGCCGGTGGTACTGGACATGTTTCTGCAGCTTCACATGCTGCTTTCTGTCAAACAAGTCTGTGTGGAGTCAGGCATGTGCAGCTGGTAGAGCTTGTCCCACAGCAAAGCTGAGACAGTGGTATTGAAGATAGAGCAGCAATCCACAAACAGGATTCTGGCATAGGTTCATGAGGAGTTCTGATGCTTGAGAATGAAATGTAGGACCTTGCTGACTGTGCCGCCAACACTAGTAAATTACAGAAATTTAAACACCATCATCATGAAAAAATAAACTAATAAAAAAAAAAAGGATAAGGCCAAAGCAAAAATGGAATGTACCTTTTAAGTTGGTATTGTGGCATGAGAAGACCGAATAAGGAAACATCTGGGCCCAGTATTTCAAAGTGATCTGATAGGATTATCCTGGCCGGATTGGATTAAATCCTGATCTGATCTGAAAACTGGGTAGTTCAATACAGATCAAGAGGATCCTGATCCTGGGGATCAGGATTCAGATCTGGTAATCCAATCCTCCCTTTAATCCAGATAAATGCTGCATTTGGGTATTTCAAAAGTTAAGGCAGAGATCTGGATCAATTTGATACCAAATTTCAGGATTATTTGGATCCCACCTCAGAGGTGGATTTGACAGAGCCTCAGCTCCACTTCTCATAGATATTGTTACTCAAGATGTTCATTACACTTAATCTACATTAGTGTTTTAGTTGTAAGTAATTTCAAGCGTAGAAAAATATTGTGGCCATACTTCCTGAAACTGCTGTAAATAAGAGTAACACATACAGACCTATTTCTCAACATCTAGTTTCACCTAACATTGTAACTTGTTTGTACCAAAACATCCAACACATGTTTGTGGCCAGACAAAGGCAAGGAAATGCAATGCAAAGCAAATTTATTTGTATAGCATATTCTTTTCTTCACATAGAGTACAAGAAACAATACAGGGATTAACATAATAAACACATGGCAATTCAAACAAAGTATAAAAGAAGCAATTAGAAACAAAATGTAAATCACAATAGTGTCACAGAACCTAAAGACTGCTCACAGGTCTGAGGTGAGCTTTTTTTCCAGAAGTTTTATCTTCAATTCTGTCTCTCTCTGTTGAAGCAGCGTCAGCTTGAGCTGCTCGTCAGCCAATTCAGTTTGTCTCACCGCCCTCTCAGTCTCCATTCTCTATCAGGAATCCACAATAGTCACAGAAATTGTTTAAGTACAGAAAAGCATATCATCAGCATTACTGTAGCATACCCAAACTCAGTCCTCTGACACTGAATGAATCGCATAATTCATACTAGTAACGTTACTGTGTATTTTTCCTATACAGTCTGCTCTGACACACATGTAAAAAAAAAAAAAAAAAGTCTGCTGTGTTGGCAGTAACATAACATTAAACTGAACAGGTTGGTGTTTAAAGAGTTCATGTATGACGTACTTCAGATTAGATCCCTTTTAAATTAAACCACAGACCATAAAATACATCCACAAAGCCAGCTACCTCGCTAGCCTGCTAGCTACTTAACATGCAAGTCAATGGAGCTGCGTTAGCTACTGTTAGCATGACCTCGGCTCAATTAGAGATCGGTATGCTCACGTTTTAAGTAGGTGACAATTCAAATAGCTGGCTCACATGAGATCGTGGGTGGCCTTCATATGGTCTTAAAAACGCTACACATTAGATAACGGTAAACCTACATTTTGATGTGAAAGCTGTGTTACCAACTGCTCATTTCGGGAAGTAACTTAGTCCGCCATGTTTCAGATCCGGGGCAGAGTCATGAGATTTGGAAATCTGTATCCAGTCAGATTGGGATCAAAGTGATCCACCCTGCCAATGTTTTGAAATACCCAGATAAAGTCAGCAGGATCACCTTGATCCCTGACTGAGAAAAGGAGGATTTCATTACCCGGATTATTCTGATCAAGGTTACAAGTTTTGAAATACTGGGCCCTGGATATTATCGACTCCAGCAGATGTATGCAGTTACTAAAACTGCAGAGACAAGCAGGCATTATATGTACTCTGTACTGTAACCATTGTACATCATTGTGATTAAACAGGTGATTGTGGGTAAATATGAAGCCTTTTCATCCATATTTCAGATTTGACAAAACTAGAGCCTGTCATTTTGTTGATAAACCATGTGTCTTTTCACTTTTCCACCATATCCAATGCCTGCTTTGTCTTTCCCTATGGGCTTAAGGGGTCTGGTGCTGAGCAGCAGGTCAGAACTTCAGCAGGTACTGGAGAGGAGGAAAAGGGTGCAGAGTGAACGGGAAGAGGAGGGACAGAACAGGACTCCTCTGGATGACGTGCTGCTCAGATGTCAGCAGAAACAACTTGAGGTAATACATCATCTTTATAGGTTTATAAGGGCATCAGCAATGGCAGAAAAATGCTTCCTTTAATCTCCTCATGCAAATGAATACTCAATGGTCCTTGTTCACAAATGCTGTTAGGGCATAAATCTGTGCTCCAGCCATGTTCATGCACAGTTTATGCACAAATTTGGGATTCTTCAATATTTTCTTAACTGAATGTGTTTTACTCTGCAAACATATTTAGAACTGCCTCATACCATGCCCTACACACAAAGGATGAAGTCAGTTCATGTCAGTTTGAACAAATGTTAGCAGTATTTCAAAGTCACATGACTTGTTTGTATTTAGCACAATACAGCTACAAGTAAAGCTGCAAGCAGTGATGAATGGGCTCTCACACCTTTACGTACGTCGCTGGTACCATTGGGACAGTTGTTGAGGCGGCTGTATATTTGTGTTGTAGTCGGACACTGCACACAAGAGTGACATGGTTTTTCCTGCAAGGCATGAAAGCAGTGGAAATGACCTATTGCAAATTTTGTACCACTTTATGTGTCCACTATATGGCGCTAAAGAACACACACTAATTAGATGTCATCTAACTGTAAGACCCAAACATGCACATTTCTTGTAAAAAGAATGATGTTTGCGACATAAGGCTCACTTCTTGTTACCAGTAGGTGGCGCTCTGACTATAACTCAATATTGGCATGTTGATGTCTCCAGACTGGGACTCTTATCAAACATATGAAGTTTAGGGCAGATCTGACCAAATACAGTTGAGTTACATACCATTTCCTGACTGGCTGCGATAAAAATGCCATACTACAGAATCTCAAAAGCTTTGCAATTTAGCATTGCCAAGGATTGTACCCAGATTTGAAGTAGATTTGATTGAATCAACACATTTTTATCCCAACTACATAGGCCCATAGCTCAGCAATACCTGCACATAATTCAAGTCTCAGATGACAGTGAATTTTTGGATAGTGTTTTCAATGTTTCTAGATTTTCATATCACAGTTTATCATTAACATTTCACGCCACTGACAGGTTACTGTCTTGTCGACGAAACACTTTCGCTACCATGTCATCACATATCTATGTGATATCTAGGATATGAAGTATCCTACTTCATTCATGGTTCTGATGATGACACTCACAATTAACAACCCCGCCCCTTTCACATGAACGCACATGGCTGGGTAGGAAAACCCAGAGTTAGCTGAACTGGTTGATAACCAGCTTCATAGCACCGGTTATCCAGACGGCCAGTATTAGGGTTAGTCAAACCAGTTAACGAGAAGAATCCTGGGTAAGTTGAACTGACTTTGTTGTACAGGCCTCTGGTCTCTCTCTCGTACGCCATTCTGTTTGTTGTGCTAATCTCAATATTTGTTTACTGTGTTTCATATCACAGGCCCACAAATATTTACCCATATCTCATTATTATCAGACTTTGATCCTCTGCCTGACCATCCCTGTGTCCAAGGCTATTTCCTTTTTTTTAAAAAAAAAAAAAAAAAAAAAAAGGCCTCGGCGGGGCATCGGTAGCATAGTGGATAGTACCGGCGCCCCATGTACAGAGGCATTGCCTCGTTGCAGCGGTCGCAGGTTCGAGTCTGGCCTGCGACCCTTTGCTGCATGTCAGTCCCCATTCTTTCTCTGTCTCCCCATTTCACACAGTGTCCTGTCAGGTAAAGGCAAAAAGCCCAGAAAAATAATCTTTTAAAAGCCGAGGCCTTTTTTTTTTTTTTTTTTTGTCATTCTTTATCATCTTTTCCATTTTGTGGTAACCACTGTTTGTGAATGCATGAATGGGTCAAACCTGCAGTACTGGATTTGAAATGAACTGTAATAAACTTGAGCTTCTGTGCTTTGATTAGCAAATTTGAAACAACATGACCCTCATCCATTTAAAATTAACATTAATTCTTCTGAGCTCATTTTGGTCAAAGTAACATAAAAGTAGTGTAATAGGTTACTTATTACTCTAAACAGAGAGTTATATTGTAAAGAAACATATTACTTTCAAATGAAGGCAGCTAGTAATGTGTAATACATTACATTTTTGGAGTAACTTCAACTGTGTTTTATTATTATTATCATTAATATTTAATATCATTATTATTACCTGAGGTGGCGTGATAATGTAAGGAACTAATACATGTCAAGGTACTAAACTGTTCTTTGGTACATTACTGTGACTTCAACTGTATGCAAAAGAAAATCCAAAAGATATTGCTGGGTTCTTAAATAGTATGTCTTTGCAGTTGGCTTCCTAGAGGAAAAAAAAAAACATGCTCCACCAAACACTTCATTTGTCCTTTTATAGTAAAGGTAGTGAAATGTCATTAAAATTGACTGTATGTACAAAACACTTATGATCATTCATTGTTGTTTAATGAAATATTTAATGTTATCCAATAACATACTCACAAAAATATGCTGAAATAATTTCACAAGTGTGATTTTACTGTCTAAAGCCACACTTTCCCTTAAACAAGTTTGGTATTGTCTCTTTTGGGACAGTGGAATACTCTTGGTCTCGTGCCCTGCTTTTATGCCTGAGCAAAATTGATATGACATAACAAAAAAATATCAGCCATCTGTGAATGTTGTCTTATTTGCTGATAGGCCGCTGGCTGTCAACAAGGCAAATAATGGCATGGATTCCTGGCTTATAAATTGGTGTTTCCCAAATATGTATGTACGTAGTTGTTAAATGTTGTTCAATGTTTCATATGTTAATGTTTACCTTGGCCAGCTTTGCTGTCCTTGGTTTTAGCTATATGTTTATTTTGTGTATGTATGTTGAGAGCAATTAAAAACTAGAATTACCACCCTGCGGTTATATGCCTCTGTGCACCAGTCAGTTTTCTCTTACAGTTTACATCCATGTCTGTAAAAACATGGATGCTACAGATACATCTTCCCCCCTGCGGCACAGAAGATCGATACAATCAGCACAGTTTCAACATAAGTGTCTCCAATTCAATACCTTATCAAATCGCTCCCCTTCTGTTCCTGAGATATGACGTTAAATAACTGCCAGAAAAGTGTTTTTGCAAAACATTATGATGTTACAGTAAAGTGTAAAGTGACCTTTTGAAGGTCAATATTTTACCCTATTAGACATTTGTGTGAGGTTTTGTCATAATTAGCAGAAGACTTCTTGAGTTATGGCCAAAAATATATTTTGTTGACCTTTGACCAAAAAATTCTTATAATTATAGTCCAAGTGAACGTTTGTGCTGACTTTGAAGAAATTTCCTCAACGCATTCTTAACATATTGCATTCTCAAGAATGAGACAAACAAGGTCACAGTGACCTTGACCGTTGACCTATGACCACCAAAATCTAATCCAGACATTGTTGAGTCCAAGTGGACATTTATGCCAAATTTGAAGATATTCCCTTAAGGCGTTTACAAACGTGGGGCGGACAGATGTACAGATGGATGTACAGACATACGTACAGATGTACATACAGACAGACGGACAGACAACCCGAAAACAAACACTGGCTACAGCTATCATTGGCACAGAGGCATAACAAACTGGAGTCTAATTCAACCCTGTGCACATACTTGGGGATTAAATCTGATAATGAAAAAAAAAACAAACATGAAATAGTTTCCTGGCACTTTCAGTGTAATAGACTGTTGGGCCCATGCACTTGCTTGGGCCCTAAGAACAGACACAGAAAACACAAACTGCTTCCTACAGTCATTGCAAAGTGTAAGTGACTCTAGTGTAAACTCATTCGATGCACATGATGAATCTCACATTTTTGCCCTCCTCTTGGAATAAGACTTTGCCATCTTTACATGATCTATCATCTATACATCGATATATCACAAATGCTTTTCCATATATGTTTTCAGAGGGAGAAGAAACAAGAAGAAAAGACAAGAGAGGATGCCCACATGATGGAGTTTGTCAGAGTCCGACAGAACCTAAGAAAGATCCACTCAGTTATCCAGAGCAAGGCTGCAAACACGTGAAGTGCTACAGAAAACTGCACCCAACCTGTAAAATAAACTCTCTTACAGCTTTTTTTTAGACAGATTCATAAAGACTTCCATCCATCCATCCATTTTTGTAACCGGTTATCCTCTTGAGGGTCACGGGGGTGCTGGAGCCTATCCTAGCTGACATTGGACGAGAGGCAACATTCATTGAAAGGCAATGACAAACTGTGGAGGGGAGTCCGGAGACAAACCAGTCAAGGCTGCGAGGTTGCAGAGAGCCAATTATAGGCAGGAGCCAGAGATAAAACCCTCAGAGACAACACAACAGTAGTGTTGGACGCGCCACACCGCAGTGTGCAGTCGGGCCACGGAGTGCCTGCAAAGCACACACACAGACCCCAAAATAAGCTATTATAAATATGCAAGCAGTGAAACATGAATTAAAAAGAAAAAAAAATTCAAATAACATATCCACCTTATTTCTGAGGGCACTACTGTAGAAATGATTATGTGCGCAGCTTCCTGTGGGATGGCGGAAGTAGCAGTAAGCTAGTGAGTCCCATAGACTGTCTGTGGTTAGTCCCAGTGGCTACTCTTGGTGGCTGACCTACAGCGCTGGTTCTTTTCAAAAGTAATTTGCCTTCAGTTTAGCAAATACTGATTTAATTTTTAACAAATATTTAACATATGTTAACTTAGCATTTTCTAAAATGTCTTTGCGGAGCTCTGGTACCTGTTGTATGTTGAACATGTAACCAGAACAAAAATGGATTGTTCCTGTTGCCAAAGGTACTATTAATGTGAGAAATAAAACCACAAGAGTTTCAAGAGACATAGAGAAAAAGTATGAATCAGAATTTGCAGAAGAGAATGACCGTGAGACTGACAGGTCCGTCACTCAACATCAGTACATGATATCCCTGTCTTTCCCTGTCTGACTTCATTCTCAACCTACATTTGAAAATAAACTCAGCAACATACCTTGAAATATGTATTAAGTCATTAGAGCTAAGAATGTGTTACTGATTTAGCATACTTTCTTTATATCATATAAAAAAATGAATGCCAAAAGTTATTTCTTTTACTACTACTTTATATTACTATTACTGAAGTCTGCTGCTAAATTCAGATTCATGTTTCGCTCAGAATAGTTTTAAATAAATCAGAAGCTATAAAAACATGTAAATTACGTGGTTAACACAGACTAGCAAAGGATTAGCTGGGAAACATCACATTTATTCACTTTACATGGACTTACAGTTAATAATAAATTATGTGAAATGTTTGCTGAATGTGTATCTCTTCATAAGTCATCAGAAATCCTCTTTAGAAGGAGCAGATGTTTGCATTAAGCTAGCTCTGGCCATGTTAAAATTAACAATATCTTTACAGGGCAAGGCAAGTTAATTGCCAGCGTGCTCTGTTGAAAAGGAAAAAAACCCAACAGTGCTTTGAGATGGCTGTCAGAGATGGCAGAGGGATGATCATATTCCTGTTTGAGCTATAACAGGTGGTGTGTTCCACGTTTTATTTCCCAATAGCTCTTGGAAAGAAGAAAAGAGTACTGTAACCAAACTGTTACCTTTTAGTTAGTTCGTTCGTTCATTTTTTATTTCCAAGTGTCATACACCAATGGTGCCCAGCCCTCATGGGCTTACAAGACACTTAAATTGACATAAAGGAGCCGTACAACATAAACAAAAGGAAAGTACAGGAAATGATGCTTTCATATATGCATCCACACACCTACATACATATACATATATATATAGACATACATATCAATCTATACCCATGGACATTCTTACCTACATGCATATTAATGCTAGGTGGTAATAGTGTTTCACACAAATAGTGTACTCCTACGCTGCTTGTATGCATTTTGGATGAACTTAGCTACTAGGAATATCTTTTCTGAAAATAAATACTGGAGACTGCCTTCATCAGACATTGAAAACAAATCCAGTCCATCTTCAGATAAAACTTTACCAAAAAGCCTTTGCCTGTGGTTGTGATACAAAGGACAGTAAAACAAAAAATGAAATTTATTTTCAATCTCTCCCAGATCACACAAACTACACTTTCGGTCTTCCTCAGCTATCAAATGGAAGTGTCCAGTCTCTAGAGCCAGAGGCAGAATACCACACCTCAGCTGGGCACAAACTGACCTCTGAGCTCTGGATAGGTTGGGGGTGACATAGCGCTCTGGGCTCTCAGTTTTGGTTTACACTGAGCTTCTTCTAACCATTTTTGTTTATAATTTTCAGATAATACTCTTTTAATTTGACTGAGAGAACAAGATAATTTAATTCTGTATACATACTGAAGACCAGCCATATCAAATAATTTTTCAAGCTGCCTGGCCCAAGAATAATTGTTTAAGAGATCTCTTAAAAAAAAATTGTTTATTAAGTCTATTATCAGGCATATTGATCAACCTGTTCCACAAACGCACCATGTCACACCCATGTCACACCCATGCCTCACCTCACATGGCTCCCACCCCATGTCACCGCATAATGCAAGTATTGGGGCCAATTTATGCACAACAAAGTAGCAAAAAGCACGCACATCCACAAACAAAACTGTGCAGGTGTTGAGCTCAAAAATGTGGACAGCTGAGCAGGCAAAGAAAAGGCTTGCACACTGCAGGGCTCGTCTTCAGTGCAATTTATTCACAGAGTAAAAATGACAACGTTTCGAGCTACCGCTCTTCATCAGGTCATACAGGACAATGGGAGACGCCGTCTTTAAATAGGAAAGTGGTCACATGATGAAAACCAGCTGATGCCACTTCCACATTAATTATACAAAGTGTAGAAAACAACAATAATATAGCGATATACACACTCGAATATATATCAACACACACACCTAGTGAGTGTAGAGACATAAATACCATGAAGATGCAACATGGTACACAATTGTAAAAATATAAACACACTTTAAGCAGTCTGAGTACAAAAACATCAGGTAGGACCGTCATACAGCATCAAACATGCTAAAAGAGGTGTCTCTTACAAAAAATAGAAATAAATGCACATCAATGAGCAGCCAGGGCACAGCAGTATAAGTATTCATGTAAGTATACAGCAAAAACAGAAATACATGCAAACCAGCAGAGTTAGAACAGTTTAGAGAAAGGGTTTAATGTCACATTCTTCATTGAGGCCTTTGGGTGACACAGTGTTCAGAGAGTATATCCAAAACAGTTCACGTTTCAGAAGCAGATTGTTAATGTCCCCCCCTCGCTGTGGAGGGTGAACATGCTCAATGCCCACGTAAGCGACAGGATGGTTCATCAAATTAAAATGACAGGCAACTGGACTTTTCTGATCATAATTTCCTGATGGTACTTCTGTGCTCTGAGATTCTATTCTTCAGAGGTCTGGAGGTCTTGCCAATGTAAGCAAGGCCGCAGGGGCACTTCAACAAATAAATAACATGAAAGCTGCAAGCAGCAATGGGCGGGACCTTGGATCCTCGCTGTCGGCCTCCAGCTCACATAGACGGTGTGAATTAGCCTATTCGTAGGAGTCGAAATGTCGATAAAACAAGCAATGTCAATATAACGCAAGGTCATTTTTGGCAAGAAACCCATGACTTGGGAGTAGAACTTTGATGGCTTCTGAAAACCAAACTACTGACGAGGACATCAATCAATCAATCAATCAATCAATCAATCAATCAATCAATCAATCAATCAATCAATCAATATCACAAATTACAATTTGCCTCACAGGGCTTTACAGCATACAACATTCCTCTGTCCTCAGGACCCAATGACACAGAAGGGGAGACAGAGAGAGATGCAGGACAGATGATAATGGCAGTAGCTTACAACAACATTAATGAAAGTAATAATGTTATAATTCTGGCTATTGTGGTACAATATGTTGAATTAATATCTGATAGTATACATATGTGACAATCATATGTGTATAGTACAGTACAGTACAGTACAGTAGAAGTATGACACACACAGACAGACACAGACACACAGACACAGACACACACACACACACACACACACACACACACACACACTGTACTTAGTCATCGTTTTCCTCATATTCCTATCAGAGACTGTGCTCAGGTAGGTTGCCACAGAGTACTGTCTGTTGAGGGCTTTATATGTTTCCATTTTGCTCTGGGATTTTATTAGTTCTGTCCAATATTCTCTGTATTTAGGGACCGAGCCTAGAGGCAGAGGACTGCTCACAGAGCAGTCCTCGCCAAAGGCGAGGACCCTATTGTTTTTGGTGCGTTTATTCTTTCTTTCTCCCGCCTCCTCTTTGAACTGGAATTTGACCCCCTAAACATGCTCAAAAACTCACCAAAATTGGCACACACATCAGAACCGGTGAAAAATTTTAGAAAATCATGAAATTAACCCCTAAAGTGCCAAAATGGGCTCTCTAGCGCCACCTAGGCACACAAAAATGGCCGCTACGGCCTGTAGGAACGTCGTAGAAACATGAAACCAAAACTGCCGTGTTCGTCTCATGAAGACCTAAAAATCATGCACTGACACCCCTGACCTAAATCCAACAGGAAGTGAGCTATTTGCTTTCAAAGTAAGATTTTGCCTTAAAACTGCCTTTCCTAAAAAATCTTCTTGTCATACACCATTTATCCTATCGGCTTCAAACTTGCACAGATGACAGATCAACTCCTTCTAATCAGATCTTATTTATAACTTTTTCATTACTCGCTTAATTTGGATTGGATTGGATTGGAGAAATTCTCACTTTACAATGGGTGTGTATTGCATGGAATGCTGTGAGCTAGAGTGGAGAGGGCTCTAAAAATCGTCTAAAACTTTTGTCTTTAACTCACTGCCATGGCCACAATTTTCACTGTACAGACACAATTTATACCACAAAACGTAGGAAAATTTGTCCTGCTCGCAGATATGTTGACATGGAATCTCTCACACGTACACATTTTTGCTGAGTGGCTCCAAAGCGAAGGGAGCGCCGATTTTTTTCTCATTCACTCCCATGTAAACTCAGAGGAGAAATTTCTGGAAACAGCTTAGGTGCAACACATTTTAAACTCGCTCCCCTGACCACATTTTTGACTGTAGAAATATAAAACGCGACACGTGCGTTCAGGAGAAGTGGCTGTCTCTGAAAATCACTTTATTTTCTTGATTGGACCAACGGTTTGGGTATGGGAAGGACTTGTTTGAGGAGTTCAAACCCATATTAAACAGCCTTTGGTGAGCTGCTCTCCTTAGCTGTCTGTGTCTGCCACAGGTGCCGACAAGTCATTAATCGCCATGACAACGGCTGCACACACAGACACACAGCCACACGGCTCTCTCTGTCTGTCTCACAATCTTTAAAGGACAGATTACAGCATTATTAACCCCTACAGTGCCAAAATGGGCTCTCTAGTGCCACCTAGACGCACTAAAATGGCCACTGCAGCCCGTAGGAATGTCGTATCAAGATCAAACCAAAACTGGTGTGTTTGACTTACAAATCACGCATTGACACCCAGGACCTGATTCCAACAGGAAGTGAGCTATTTGACCTTTCAAAGTAAGATTTCGCCTCAAACGTGGTCTCAAGAAAACACATCTCCTCCTACACCGTTTATTTTATCAGTTTTAAAGATGCACACATGCCACCTCAACTGCTACTAAACAGATCTTCTGTATAACTTTATCTCTCTCATCATCACATTATTTTCATGATTGGACCAACGGTTTGGGAATGGGAAGAACTTGTTCGAGAAGTTAAATCTCCACTAAAAGAGGTGTCTGTCTCTCTCTGCTCTTCTGCCAGGTGCGCCTACTTAATTACCATGGCAACCGCTGTCACACACAAACTCACAGAAACATGATGTCTGTGCGTGTGTCTACATCTTACATTCAGACATGACAGGGGCAGCATCTCCATTTTAACCCTTTAGGTGCCAGAGTTAATTGAGGAAAATATTCCATTTTCATTTCAAAAGGCTGTGGCTTGAAAGTGGTGACAGATAAAGGCATACTGTAAATGAGAAAACTATTCATCGTGACCCAAAGTTTGTGATAGGAGTAAATTAACTCATCCAATTTGCATATTGTGGCATCACTAGCAGGCAGCCATATTGGATTTCATAAATCTCAGTCAAAAAACATTTTGAACACATTTACACAGTAGATTTATTTTGTTTTGTGTTCTTTTTGTCGTCTCTTCCTCAAAATAAAGGAAGAGGAATCTGATGGGAAGAAATTCGCCCATCTAATTTGCATAATGTGACATCACTTGTACATACCTACAGCTACAGAAAGCATTCAAACATCAAAACGTTCAGCTCTGTAAGGATTTTCTGATGTTTGTGGCAATATGTTTGATATTTCTAAATAATTCACAGTGACGACATAAGCTGGGGGCGGAAACGGGCGCGAGTGCGAGGTCCCGCCAAACGCTGCTTGCAGCTTTAATTAGGGACCGAGCCTAGAGGCAGAGGACTGCTCAAGGAGCAGTCCTCGCCAAAGGCGAGGACCCTCTTGTTTTTGCTGCGTGCGTTGATAAGTGACCGGCCCCAACAGTAGTGGACTACTCACAAAGAAGTCCTCGCCGAAGGCAAGGACCCTCCCTATAGTTTTTGCCGCATTTTTTCTCACTGACCAGTCCTCGCCAAAGGCGAGGACACTATTGTTTTTGCTGTGTTTATTATTATTATTATTATTATTATTATTCTTTATTCTTTCTTCCGCCGCCTCTTTGAACTGGAATTTGACCCCCTAAACATGCTCAAAAACTCACCAAAATTGGCACGCACATCAGAACCGGTGAAAATTTTATAAAATGGTGACATTAACCCCTAAAGTGCCAAAATGGGCTCTCTAGCGCCACCTAGGCACACAAAAATGGCCGCCACGGCCTCTAGGAACGTCGTAGAAACATGAAACCAAAAGTGGCGTGTTCGTCTCATCAAGACCTAAAAATCACGCGCTGACACCCCTGACCTCAATCCAACAGGAAGTGACGTATTTGCCCTTTCAAAGTAAGATTTTGCCTTAAAACTGCCTTTCCTAAAAAAATCATCTTCTCATACAGCGTTTATCCTATCGACTTCAAACTTGCACAGATTACAGATCAACTCCTTCTAATCAAAAGTTGTGCGTAACTTTTTCATTACTCGATGCGTTTGGAATTTGTGGACTCCATAACGTGATATGTCAGAAAACGTCCCTGACGATCTTCCAAAGCTGTCCCATAGGAAATGAATGGCAGCAGGGGGGAGAAAGAGACCAATCTTAGGGCTTTTTCTAGCATTTACAGCATCTCCATACTTTGTGCTACAGACTCCATTCCAACTCTCAAATGTTGCCACAGGTCTCATCTATTCACTCATGTTTTCATCTTTTACATATCTTTTATCGTTTTTGATCGGTGCCTCTCAAAGTACCATGAGCAAAAGTGGAGAAATTCTCAATTTACAATGGGTGTGTATTGCACGGAATGCTGTGAGCTAGAGTGGAGAGGGCTCTAAAAATCGTCTAAAACTTTTGTCTTTAACTCGCTGCCATGGCCACAATTTTCACTGTACAGACACAATTTATACCACAAAATGTAGGAAAATTTGTCCTGCTCGCAGATATGTTGACATGGAATCTCTCACACGTACACATTTTTGCTGAGTGGCTCCAAAGCGAAGGGAGCGCCGATTTTTCTCTCATTCACTCCCATGTAAACTCAGAGGAGAAATTTCTGGAAACAGCTTAGGTGCAACACATTTTAAACTCGCTCCCCTGACCACATTTTTGACTCGAGAAATATAAAACGCGACACGTGCGTTCAGGAGAAGTGGCTGTCTCTGAAAATCACTTTATTTTCTTGCTTGGACCAACGGTTTGGGCATGCGAAGCATTTGTTCGAGGAGTTAAAACCCATTATAAACAGCCTTTGGTGAGCTTCTCTCCTTAGCTGTCTGTGTGTGCCACAGGTGCTGACAAGTCATTAATCGCCATGACAACGGCTGCACACACACACATAACCACACGGCTCTCTCTGTCTGTGTGTCTCACAATCTTTAAAGGACAGATTACAGCAGCAGAAACTTCATTTGAAACAGCAAATACACATTATTAACCCCTACAGTGCCAAAATGGGCTCTCTAGCGCCACCTAGACACACTAAAATGGCCACTACAGCCCGTGAGGGAATGTCGTATCAAGATCAAACCAAAACTGGTGTGTTTGACTTACAAATCACGCATTGACACCCAGGACCTGATTCCAACAGGAAGTGAGCTATTTGACCTTTCAAAGTAAGATTTCGCCTCAAACGTGGTTTCAAGAAAACACATCTCCTCCTACACCGTTTATTTTATCAGTTTTAAAGATGCACACATGCCAGCTCAACTGCTACTAAACAGATCTTCTGTATAACTTTATCTCTCTCATCATCACATTATTTTCATGATTGGACCAACAGTTTGGACCAACATTTACACAGTAGATTTATTTTGTTTTGTGTTGTTTTTGTCGTCTCTTCCTCAAAATAAAGGAAGAGGAATCTGATGGGAAGAAATTCGCTCATCTAATTTGCATAATGTGACATCACTTGTACATACCTACAGCTACAGAAAGCATTCAAACATCAAAACGTTCAGCTCTGTAAGGATTTTCTGATGTTTGTGGCAATATGTTTGATATTTCTAAATAATTCACAGTGACGACATAAGCTGGGGGCGGAAACGGGCGCGAGTGCGAGGTCCCGCCAAACGCTGCTTGCAGCTTTAATTAGGGACCTCGGCCTGAAATCAACTAGTCCGACACCGTTTATCGTATCGGCTTCAAACTCGCACACATTATTCTTCAACGTGTCCTTATCAATTATTGTGCGTAACTTTTTCAATCCTCGACTGGTTTGGATGTTATGACGCGTTTCAGGTGATGTGCGCCAAAACCTCCTGAGGATTTGTTGTGCCACCTAGACACACTAAAATGCCCGGTGCGACGGGTAGGAACCACTTAGAAAGACCAAACCAAAACTGTCTCGTTCGTCTCATAAAGACCTACAAATGTCGCACTGCAACCCCTGACCTAACTCCAACAGGAAGTGAGCTGTCGGTCTTTGAATGTAAGATGGCGTTTTTCACAAATTCTGTCGATCAAAAATTATTTGCTCCTACACCGTTTATCATAACTGCTTCAAACTTGCACAAATTACAGCTCTACCCCTGCTGAACATTACTTGTGAAGGACTTTGTCATAACTTGAACGGTTTGGATTTTAGAAGCGTTAGAAGGTGCAGGACACAACTCCTCATGATGATCTCTGGAAGAAAAGATGAGGCCAACACACTGTAAACCTGTGATTAAGGTGACATTTTTCAGTCCATAGACATACAAGCTTTATATGTTTGCGTTCAGAACAAATTTATCTATCTGGTGATGTTTTCAGATTGAAGATGGGACCCACGGTTTGGCATCTGGAAGCATTTGTTTGAGAAAGTTTCAAGCCATTCTGCTCTGTGTCTGAGCTGCATGCAGTCCTTAATTAGCATAACAAAGGCTTCACTCTGACAGTCTGTGTGTCAGAGTGAGTGTGTATGTGTGTGGTCACACACACATGAGGTTTTAAATTACTTTAAAAATGACCTTAAAAGTATTTCCATGTATTTTATCAATTTTATGTCTCTGAACCCAAGAGACTGACCTGGAGGGTTGCAGTAAATCACCTCATTTCAAGTACAAGTCAGTAACAGTGTTACAAACATCAGGAAAGAATATACATCTTTGAGGAAATGTTACATTCAACAACACAGTAGTCTCATCAAACACTTTCTTTTGATGTAATTGACAGAAAAATTAAATGCTGTGTATTTGTTGCATACAACATTATGTATACTTCGTGCAATCTGTAACTTTGTCTGCCACAAAACAGGAAGTATGTGAACATGTGAGATATGTCAATATGTCAGCAAACTCTCTCTCCCTCCCTGTCCCCCCATCGCTCTCTCTCTCTCTCTCTCTCTCTCTCGTGTCCTGTTACTTCATGTCAGTAACTTGGCCTCTTCTCCAGAGCCTTTGTGCTCCACTGTCTTGCAGGTTAACTTCTATCACAAACTGTCAAAGTTTCATTAGGTCACATGGCTTATGTCTACAAATTGCAAAATATACGCTCACACCACCTTCATAAGAACCCTTTACAGTTTTTAAAACTGAGTTTGACTTATGATTCTGGCTATTGTGGTACAACATGTGGGAAGTATGTATTAATATCTGATAGTATACATATGTGACAATAATCATATGTGTATAATAACAGTAGAAGTATGGCACACAGACACACACACACACACACACACACACTCCCATCCCTAGCCCCCCTCTCTCTCTCTATCTCTCTCTCTCTCTCTCCCTCTGTCCACTTTCTCTCGTCTCTCCCTCTCTGCATGTTGAGAACTGGGCCGTCTATGTCTGTCTGTCTGTGTGTGTCATACTTCTAATGTTATTATACACATATTATTAGTGTCACATATGTATACAATCAGATTTTAATTCAACATTTGTAGGTCTTAGTATATATTTGTGTCTGTTTGCTGCACTTAGATCCTCAAAGCAGCCAGTACACATCACTCAAGCTTTCACTAGGTCACATGATTTCAAATGAATATGGATGTGTTGTTTGATCATCACACATGTCAAAGTTTCATTAGGTCACATGGCTTGTGTCTACAAGTTTCAAATTATGAGCTCACACCACCTTCATAAGAACCTTGCATTTTTAACCCTGCGGGACATCTTATAAAAAATCACACCTGTCCCCTTTGGAACGGTGTGGACAACTAAAAAATATTAAATATTAATATATTTCTCTACATTTTTTTGCTTAAATCTTTTAACCAAGTTGTACTCAGATTATACATATCAAATATTCATTCCTTTTGAGGATTTTCACAATTTATTTGTCATTTTATTTACATGAAGTCACTGTTACTTTAATGAAAAAAAAACATGAATTAAGATTAACTATATAATAAATGTTGGATGGATTTTTTTTATTTTATTTATCACAGTCTGTGATATGTGAATGATAAATAACAACACCAATTTTGATGCATTATCATTTTTGGGGGCAGTTTCTATTTTTCAATAAAAAATAGACACTGTTCCCCTTCAGGACTTTTTTTTGTCTTTGTTGAAAAACAACCATAAAAATTTTTTTTTTTTTTTTTTTTTGATTTTTAACTCCTAGTCAGAGTATACATACCAAATATTCATTGTGGGTGTATGTATGAGAGAGAAAGACAGGGAGAGAGAGATAGACAGAGAGAGAGAGAGACAGAGAGAGAGAGAGAGAGAGAGAGAGAGAGAGAGAGAGAGAGAGAGACATGGAGAAAAAAAATAATGTCACCTTAGAGCAACCTGCAGCTCATAATTTGCAAATTTTAGCGACACAATAACCCTCACACACACACACAAACACTCCACTCCCTCTCCCCCCTCTCTCTCTCTGTCTCTCTTTCTCCCCCCTCTCTCCTCTCTCTCCCTTCTCTCCCTCTCTGCTCGTCACTAACTGCCGTACTGCATATCAGTAACTCGGCCTCTTCTCCAGAGCCTTTGTGTTCCACTGTCTTGCAGGTTAACTTCTATCACAGCGGTGCCTGGATAGTGTGACATGTGTGGTTGTGTTGCTGCTGTGGTGTCAAATGCGTCCTGCTGATTCTATTATCATTAGTCATTAGTCAAACTGAACTTGAAGTGCCTGTGCTGTCACCTAAGTACGTGGTCATTAATTAGCATAACAATGGCTTCACTCTGACAGACACAGGCCTGTGTGTGTTTGTGTGTGTGTTGTTTGATCATCGCACATGTCAAAGTTTCATTAGGTCACATGGCTTACGTCTGCAACTTGAGCTGGGGGACGACGGCGGGGGGCCGAGGTCCCTCCCAACGCTGCTTGCAGCTTTAATTAGGGACCGAGCCCTAAGGCAGAGGACTGCTCACAGAGCAGTCCTCGCCAAAGGCGAGGACCCTCTTGTTTTTGCTGTGTTTATTATTATTCTTTATTCTTTATTCTTTATTCTTTCTTCCGCCGCCTCTTTGAACTGGAATTTGACCCCCTAAACATGCTCAAAAACTCACCAAAATTGGCACGCACATCAGAACTGGTGAAAAATTTTATAAAATGGTGACATTAACCCCTAAAGTGCCAAAATGGGCTCTCTAGCGCCACCTAGACACACAAAAATGGCCGCCACGGCCTGTAGGAACGTCGTAGAAACATGAAACCAAAAGTGGCGTGTTCGTCTCATCAAGACCTAAAAATCACGCGCTGACACCCCTGACCTAAATCCAACAGGAAGTGACATATTTGCCCTTTCAAAGTAAGATTTTGCCTTAAAACTGCCTTTCCTAAAAAAATCATCTTCTCATACAGCGTTTATCCTATCGACTTCAAACTTGCACAGATTACAGATCAACTCCTTCTAATCAAAAGTTGTGCGTAACTTTTTCATTACTCGCTTCGTTTGGATTTTGTGGCCTCCATAAGGTGAGATGTCAGAAAAACGTCCTGACGATCTTCCAAAGCTGTCCCATAGGAAATGAATGGCAGCAGGGGGGAGAAAGAGACCAATCTTAGGGCTTTTTCTAGCATTTACAGCATCTCCATACTTTGTGCTACAGACTCCATTCCAACTCTCAAATGTTGCCACAGGTCTCATCTATTCACTCATGTTTTCATCTTTTTCATATCTTTTACAGTTTTTCATCGGTGCCTCTCAAAGTACCATGAGCAAAAGTGGAGAAATTCTCAGTTTACAATGGGTGTGTATTGGAATGCTGTGAGCTAGAGTGGAGAGGGCTCTAAAAATCGTCTAAAACTTTTGTCTTTAACTCGCTGCCATGGCCACAATTTTCACTGTACAGACACAATTTATACCACAAAATGTAGGAAAATTTGTCCTGCTCGCAGATATGTTGACATGGAATCTCTCACACGTACATTTTTGCTGAGTGGCTCCAAAGCGAAGGAGCGCGATTTTTTCTCATTCACTCCCATGTAAACTCAGAGGAGAAATTTCTGGAAACAGCTTAGGTGCAACATATTTTAAACTCGCTCCCCTGACCACATTTTTGACTCGAGAAATATAAAACGCGGTACGTGCATTCAGGAGAAGTGGCTGTCTCTCAAAATCACTTTATTTTCTTGATTGGACCAACGGTTTGGGTATGGAAAGGACTTGTTTGAGGAGTTAAAACCCATTATAAACAGCCTTTGGTGAGCTGCTCTCCTTAGCTGTCTGTGTGTGCCACAGGTGCTGACAAGTCATTAATCGCCATGACAACGGCTGCACACACACACACACACACACACACACACACACACACACACACACACACACACAGCCACACGGCTCTCTCTGTCTGTCTCACAATCTTTAAAGGACAGATTACAGCAGCAGAAACTTCATTTGAAACAGCAAATACACATTATTAACCCCTACAGTGCCAAAATGGGCTCTCTAGCGCCACCTAGACGCACTAAAATGGCCACTACAGCCCGTAGGAATGTCGTATCAAGATCAAACCAAAACTGGTGTGTTTGACTTACAAATCACGCATTGACACCCATGACCTGATTCCAACAGGAAGTGAGCTATTTGACCTTTCAAAGTAAGATTTCGCCTCAAACGTGGTCTCAAGAAAACACATCTCCTCCTACACCGTTTATTTTATCAGTTTTAAAGATGCACACATGCCAGCTCAACTGCTATTAAACAGATCTTCTGTATAACTTTATCTCTCTCATCATCACATTATTTTCATGATTGGACCAACAGTTTGGGAATGGGAAGAACTTGTTCAAGGAGTTAAATCTCCACTAAAAGAGGTGTCTGTCTCCTTCTGCTCTTCTGCCAGGTGTGCCTACTTAATTACCATGGGAACCGCTGTCACACACAAACTCACAGAAACATGATGTCTTTGCGTGTGTCTACATCTTACATTCAGACATGACAGAGGGAGCATCTCCATTTTAACCCTTTAGGTGCCAGAGTTAATTGAGGAAAATATTCCATTTTCATTTCAACATTTCAAAAGGCTGTGGCTTTAAATTGGTGACAGATAAAGGCATACTGTAAATGAGAAAACTATTCATCGTGACCCAAAGTTTGTGATAGGAGTAAATTAACTCATCCAATTTGCATATTGTGGCATCACCAGCAGGCAGCCATATTGGATTTCATAAATCTCAGTCAAAAACATTTTGAACACATTTACACAGTAGATTTATTTTGTTTTGTGTTGTTTTTGTCATGTCTTCCTCAAAATGAAGGAAGAGGAATCTGATGGGAATAAATTCGCCCATCTAATTTGCATAATGTGACATCACTTGTACATACCTACAGCTACAGAAAGCATTCAAACATCAAAACGTTCAGCTCTGTAAGGATTTTCTGATGTTTGTGGCAATATGTTTGATATTTCTAAAATTACTGTGCACAGTTGCGTTTTAGGCACAGTAGCTGATCTCCTCTCCTCTCCCTCACTCTGTGCGCCGAGGAACACAGAGCAGCCCGCTGAGACCACGGATTGACCCTCTCCTGGATGATCACTTGGTACATAACTGCCTGCTTCAAGAAGAAGGACAAGGACCCCTTTTTTCCCGAGTGATTCGCCACGAGCCGGAATTAACTCGCTCGACAGAGACTTGCTCGGAGGACCCGTTAGCCGCTGTGAGCCGCTAACCACTTCACCTCGGCCGTAACACAGGACGCGCGAGGAACGACCGCCACATCACTCCACCTTCTGCAACAGTAAGAGGCTTTAGCTCTGGGCAGATATGAGTCAGTGTGTGGTTTTCTTTTTAAGTTTGTAAGGGCTTGTTTGATACGCCCTCACCAAAATTTTGGCTGCATTGTTATTGTAAAAATATTTGTGTTGCTGCTGTTATTCTGTGCCAAAATGGGCTCTCTGCGCCACCTAGGCACACGGTGAAAATGGCCGCCTCGGACCGCTATTGTGTCGCGTGAGAAACATGAAACCGTGGCTGTGTTGGTTCAAGTCCAGATTCACGCCGCTGACACCAGCTGACCTAAATCCAACAGGAAGCTGCCTTTCAAAGTTTACTGCATCTCAATACCGCCTTTCGCGTGACACTTCTGAGTGCTTCCTTTCTCTCTTCCTCTCTTCCACTAACCTACACTTGGAGCCGAGCAGATCAACTTCCTCTCTAATCCTCCTTTTCTGAGTGCGTAACTTTTTCTTGGCAGGCCGCCATTGCGTGGATTTTGTGGCTCCACAGCCGCCATCTTGCTACGCCACACGCATCTCTCACAGCTGTCCCATAGAAATACACACACACACACACACACACACACACACACACATTTACAGCGCTCCATACTCTCTCTCACAGACACACACACACAACTTCTTGATGCTTGCTGGTTGATCTATTCACTATGTTTGATTTTATAGAGCAATGTTGATGTTGGTTGTAAATTAATGTCATCAGTGTGAATAAACCCTGTTATACTGCAAAGAGAAGTTGCTTTGGTTTTTCATTGTATACTGTGATGAAGCTGGTTGACAAAGTCAGTGCCTGAGCTCCACTCCTTCCTGTTCATCTTATAGTTGCTGATATCTCCCTAGAAGTAGCTCCTACAGTGAACAATCTTGAGACTGAATTTGTCCTGATCATTGGTATGTTGACATGGAAGCTGTAAGCTAATTCGATTATTATGCTTATGTAATAATTAATTAATTATTAATTAATTAATCAAATATTTTAATAATCCATAATTAATATTAATAATTATGAATTATTGCCAGTGATCATATTTAGCTCCTCCTCTTCCCAACAACATCAGCTCAGCGGACGCATGAGAAGTCTCTCAAACGCTGCTTTATTTTAATTGCTTGGACTAACGGTTTGGGCAGAGGACTGCTCAGAGCAGTCGCCATTATAAACAGCCTTTGGTGAGCTGCTTATTATTGTCTGTGTGTGCCACAGGTGCTGACTTTCTTTCGCCATGAACTGGAATTTGACCCCCTAAACATGCTCAAAAACTCACCAAAATTGGCACGCACATCAGAACCGGTGAAAAATTTCATAAAATGGTGACATTAACCCGTAAAGTGCCAAAATGGGCTCTCTAGCGCCACCTAGACACACTAAAATGGCCACTGCAGTCCGTAGGAATGTCGTATCAAGATCAAACCAAAACTGGTGTGTTTGACTTACAAATCACGCATTGACACCCATGACCTGATTCCAACAGGAAGTGAGCTATTTGTCCTTTCAAAGTAAGATTTCGCCTCAAACGTGGTCTCAAGAAAACACATCTCCTCCTACACCGTTTATTTTATCAGTTTTAAAGATGCACACATGCCACCTCAACTGCTACTAAACAGATCTTCTGTATAACTTTATCTCTCTCATCATCACATTATTTTCATGATTGGACCAACAGTTTGGACCAACATTTACACAGTAGATTTATTTTGTTTTGTGTTGTTTTTGTCGTCTCTTGCTCAAAATAAAGGAAGAGGAATCTGATGGGAAGAAATTCGCTCATCTAATTTGCATAATGTGACATCACTTGTACATACCTACAGCTACAGAAAGCATTCAAACATCAAAACGTTCAGCTCTGTAAGGATTTTCTGATGTTTGTGGCAATATGTTTGATATTTCTAAATAATTCACAGTGAAATGGGCTGGGCGGAAATGGGCGCGAGGAGTCCAAATGCTGCTTGCAGCTTTAATTATTATTATTAGGACCGAGCCCTAAGGCAGAGGACTGCTCACAGAGCAGTTGCAAGGACCCTATTGTTTTGCTGTGTTTATTATTCTTTATTCTTTATTCTTTATTCTTTCTTCCCGCCTCTTTGAACTAGAATTTGACCCCCTAAACATGCTCAAAAACTCACCAAAATTGGCACGCACATCAGAACCGGTGAAAATTTTATAAAATGGTGACATTAACCCCTAAAGTGCCAAAATGGGCTCTCTAGCGCCACCTAGGCACACAAAATGGCCGCCACGGCCTGTAGGAACGTCTAAAACATGAAACCAAAAGTGGCGTGTTCGTCTCATCAAGACCTAAAAATCACGCGCTGACACCTGACCTAAATCCAACAGGAAGTGACATATTTGCCCTTTCAAAGTAAGATTTTGCCTTAAAACTGCCTTTCCTAAAAATCATCTTCTCATACAGCGTTTATCCTATCGACTTCAAACTTGCACAGATTACAGATCAACTCCTTCTAATCAAAAGTTGTGCGTAACTTTTTCATTACTCGCTGCATTTGGATTTTGTGGCCTCCATAAGGTGAGATGTCAGAAAAACGTCCTGACGATCTTCCAAAGCTGTCCCATAGGAAATGAATGGCAGCGGGGGGGAGAAAGAGACCAATCTTCGGGCTTTTTCTAGCATTTACAGCGTCTCCATACTTTGTGCTACAGACTCCATTCCAACTCTCAAATGTTGCCACAGGTCTCATCTATTCACTCATGTTTTCATCTTTTCATATCTTTTATCGTTTTGATCGGTGCCTCTCAAAGTACCATGAGCAAAAGTGGAGAAATTCTCACTTTACAATGGCTGTGTATTGCACGGAATGCTGTGAGCTAGAGTGGAGAGGGCTCTAAAAATCGTCTAAAACTTTTGTCTTTAACTCGCTGCCATGGCCACAATTTTCACTGTACAGACACAATTTATACCACAAAACGTAAGAACATTTGTCCAGCTCACAGATATGTTGACATGGAATCTCTCCCACGTACACATTTTTGCTGAGCGGCTCCAAAGCGAAGGGAGCGCCCATTATTTTCTCATTCACTCCCATGTAAAGTCTGACGAGAAATTTCTGGAAACAGCTTAGGTGCAACACATTTTAAACTCGCTCCCCTGACCACATTTTTGACTCGAGAAATATAAAACGCGACACATGCTCACGAGAAGTGGCTGGCTCTCAAAATCACTTTATTTTCTTGCTTGGACCAACGGTTTGGGCATGCGAAGCATTTGTTCGAGGAGTTAAAACCCATTATAAACAGCCTTTGGTGAGCTGCTCTCCTTAGCTGTCTGTGTGTGCCACAGGTGCTGACAAGTCATTAATCGCCATGACAACGGCTGCACACACAGACACAGGGCTCTCTGTCTGTGTGTCTCACAATCTTTAAAGGACAGATTACAGCAGCAGAAACTTCATTTGAAACAGCAAATACACATTATTAACCCCTACAGTGCCAAAATGGGCTCTCTAGCGCCACCTAGACACACTAAAATGGCCACTGCAGCCCATAGGAATGTCATATCAAGATCAAACCAAAACTGGTGTGTTTGACTTACAAATCACGCATTGACACCCATGACCTGATTCCAACAGGAAGTGAGCTATTTGTCCTTTCAAAGTAAGATTTTGCCTCAAACGTGGTCTCGAGAAAACACATCTCCTCCTACACAGTTTATTTTATCAGTTTTAAAGATGCACACATGCCACCTCAACTGCTACTAAACAGATCTTCTGTATAACTTTATCTCTCTCATCATCACATTATTTTCATGATTGGACCAACAGTTTGGACCAACATTTACACAGTAGATTTGTTTTGTGTTGTTTTTGTCGCTCTTGCTCAAAATAAAGGAAGAGGAATCTGATGGGAAGAAATTCGCTCATCTAATTTGCATAATGTGACATCACTTGTACATACCTACAGCTACAGAAAGCATTCAAACATCAAAACGTTCAGCTCTGTAAGGATTTTCTGATGTTTGTGGCAATATGTCGACATAAGCTGGGGGCGGAAATGGGCGCAGTAGAGTCCGCCAAACGCTGCTTGCAGCTTTAATTATTCTTTATTCTTTATTCTTTCTTCCGCCGCCTCTTTGAACTGGAATTTAACCCCCTAAACATGGTCAAAAACTCACCAAAATTGGCACGCACATCAGAACTGGTGAAAATTTTTATAAAATGGTGACATTAACCCCTAAAGTGCCAAAATGGGCTCTCTAGCGCCACCTAGGCACACAAAAATGGCCGCCACGGCCTGTAGGAACGTCGTAGAAACATGAAACCAAAAGTGGCGTGTTCGTCTCATCAAGACCTAAAAATCACGCGCTGACACCCCCCCCCCAAATCCAACAGGAAGTGAGATATTTGCCCTTTCAAAGTAAGATTTTGCCTTCAAACTGCCTTTCCTAAAAAATCATCTTCTCATACAGCGTTTATCCTATCGACTTCAAACTTGCACAGATTACAGATCAACTCCTTCTAATCAAAAGTTGTGCGTAACTTTTTCATTACTCGCCGTTTGGATTTTGTGGCCTCCATAAGGTGAGATGTCAGAAAAACGTCCTGACGATCTTCCAAAGCTGTCCCATAGGAAATGAATGGCAGCAGGGGGGAGAAAGAGACCAATCTTAGGGCTTTTTCTAGCATTTACAGCGTCTCCGTACTATGTTCTACAGACTCCATTCCAACTCTCAAATGTTGCCACAGGTCTCATCTATTCACTCATGTTTTCATCTTTTTCATACCTTTTACCGTTTTTACCGCCTCTCAAAGTACCATGAGCAAAAGTGGAGAAATTCTCAGTTTACAATGGGTGTGTATTGCACGGAATGCTGTGAGCTAGAGTGGAGAGGGCTCTAAAAATCGTCTAAAACTTTTGTCTTTAACTCACTGCCATGGCCACAATTTTCACTGTACAGACACAATTTATACCACAAAACGTAGGAAAATTTGTCCTGCTTGCAGATATGTTGACATGGAATCTCTCACACGTACATTTTTGCTGAGTGGCTCCAAAGCGAAGGGAGCGCCGATTTTTTTCTCATTCACTCCCATGTAAACTCAGAGGAGAAATTTCTGGAAACAGCTTAGGTGCAACACATTTTAAACTCGCTCCCCTGACCACATTTTTGACTGTAGAAATATAAAACGCGGCACATGCGTTCACGAGAAGTGGCTGTCTCTCAAAATCACTTTATTTTCTTGATTGGACCAACGGTTTGGGTATGGGAAGGACTTGTTTGAGGAGTTAAAACCCATTATAAACAGCCTTTGGTGAGCTGCTCTCCTTAGCTGTCTGTGTGTGCCACAGGTGCTGACAAGTCATTAATCGCCATGACAACAGCTGCACACACACACACACACACAGCCACACGGCTCTCTCTGTCTGTCTCACAATCTTTAAAGGACAGATTACAGCAGCAGAAACTTCATTTGAAACAGCAAATACACATTATTAACCCCTACAGTGCCAAAATGGGCTCTCTAGCGCCACCTAGACACACTAAAATGGCCACTACAGCCCATAGGAATGTCGTATCAAGATCAAACCAAAACTGGTGTGTTTGACTTACAAATCACGCATTGACACCCATGACCTGATTCCAACAGGAAGTGAGCTATTTGACCTTTCAAAGTAAGATTTCGCCTCAAACGTGGTCTCAAGAAAACACATCTCCTCCTACACTGTTTATTTTATCAGTTTTAAAGATGCACACATGCCAGCTCAACTGCTACTAAACAGATCTTCTGTATAACTTTATCTCTCTCATCATCACATTATTTTCATGATTGGACCAACGGTTTGGGAATGGGAAGAACTTCGAGGAGTTAAATCTCCACTAAAAGAGGTGTCTGTCTCTCTCTGCTCTTCTGCCAGGTGCGCCTACTTAATTACCATGGCAACCGCTGTCACACACAAACTCACAGAAACATGATGTCTGTGCGTTTCTAGATCTTACATTCAGACATGACAGGGGCAGCATCTCCATTTTAACCCTTTAGGTGCCAGAGTTAATTGAGGAAAATATTCCATTTTCATTTCAACATTTCAAAAGGCTGTGGCTTGAAAGTGGTGACAGATAAAGGCATACTGTAAAATGAGAAAACTATTCATCATGACCCAAAGTTTGTGATAGGAGTAAATTAACTCATCCAATTTGCATATTGTGGCATCACCAGCAGGCAGCCATATTGGATTTCATAAATCTCAGTCAAAAAACATTTTGAACACATTTACACAGTAGATTTATTTTGTTTTGTGTTGTTTTTGTCATGTCTTCCTCAAAATGAAGGAAGAGGAATCTGATGGGAATAAATTCGCCCATCTAATTTGCATAATGTGACATCACTTCTGCATACCTACAGCTACAGAAAACATTCAAACATCAAACCGTTCAGCTCTGTAAGGATTTTCTGATGTTTGTGGCAATATGTTTGATGTTTCTAAATAATTCACAGTGACGACATATGCTGGGGGCCGAAACGGGCGCGAGTGCGAGGTCCCGCCAAACGCTGCTTGCAGCTTTAATTATTAGGGACCGAGCCCTAAGGCAGAGGACTGCTCACAGAGCAGTCCTCGCCAAAGGCGAGGACCCTATTGTTTTTGCTGTGTTTATTATTATTCTTTATTCTTTATTCTTTCTTCCGCCGCCTCTTTGAACTGGAATTTGACCCCCTAAACATGCTCAAAAACTCACCAAAATTGGCACGCACATCAGAACTGGTGAAAAATTTTATAAAATGGTGACATTAACCCCTAAAGTGCCAAAATGGGCTCTCTAGCGCCACCTAGGCACACAAAAATGGCCGCCACGGCCTGTAGGAACGTCGTAGAAACATGAAACCAAAAGTGGCGTGTTCGTCTCATCAAGACCTAAAAATCACGCGCTGACACCCCTGACCTAAATCCAACAGGAAGTGACATATTTGCCCTTTCAAAGTAAGATTTTGCCTTAAAACTGCCTTTCCTAAAAAAATCATCTTCTCATACAGCGTTTATCCTATCGACTTCAAACTTGCACAGATTACAGATCAACTCCTTCTAATCAAAAGTTGTGCGTAACTTTTCATTACTCGCGTTTGGATTTTGTGGCCTCCATAAGGTGAGATGTCAGAAAAACGTCCTGACGATCTTCGAAAGCTGTCCCATAGGAAATGAATGGCAGCAGGGGGGAGAAAGAGACCAATCTTCGGGCTTTTTCTAGCATTTACAGCGTCTCCATACTTTGTGCTACAGACTCCATTCCAACTCTCAAATGTTGCCACAGGTCTCATCTATTCACTCATGTTTTCATCTTTTTCATATCTTTTATCGTTTTCATCGGTGCCTCTCAAAGTACCATGAGCAAAAGTGGAGAAATTCTCAGTTTACAATGGGTGTGTATTGCATGGAATGCTGTGAGCTAGAGTGGAGAGGGCTCTAAAAACTTTTGTCTTTAACTCGCTGCCATGGCCACAATTTTCACTGTACAGACACAATTTATACCACAAAACGTAGGAAAATTTGTCCAGCTCAAAGATATGTTGACATGGAATCTCTCCCACGTACACATTTTTGCTGAGCGGCTCCAAAGCGAAGGGAGCGCCCATTATTTTCTCATTCACTCCCATGTAAAGTCTGACGAGAAATTTCTGGAAACAGCTTAGGTGCAACACATTTTAAACTCGCTCCCCTGACCACATTTTTGACTCGAGAAATATAAAACGCGACACGTGCGTTCACGAGAAGTGGCTGGCTCTCAAAATCACTTTATTTTCTTGCTTGGACCAACGGTTTGGGCATGCGAAGCATTTGTTCGAGGAGTTAAAACCCATTATAAACAGCCTTTGGTGAGCTGCTCTCCTTAGCTGTCTGTGTGTGCCACAGGTGCTGACAAGTCATTAATCGCCATGACAACAGCTGCACACACAGACACAGCCACACGGCTCTCTCTGTCTGTGTGTCTCACAATCTTTAAAGGACAGATTACAGCAGCAGAAACTTCATTTGAAACAGCAAATACACATTATTAACCCCTACAGTGCCAAAATGGGCTCTCTAGCGCCACCTAGACGCACTAAAATGGCCACTGCAGCCCATAGGAATGTCGTATCAAGATCAAACCAAAACTGGTGTGTTTGACTTACAAATCACGCATTGACACCCATGACCTGATTCCAACAGGAAGTGAGCTATTTGTCCTTTCAAAGTAAGATTTCGCCTCAAACGTGGTCTCAAGAAAACACATCTCCTCCTACACCGTTTATTTTATCAGTTTTAAAGATGCACACATGCCACCTCAACTGCTACTAAACAGATCTTCTGTATAACTTTATCTCTCTCATCATCACATTATTTTCATGATTGGACCAACAGTTTGGACCAACATTTACACAGTAGATTTATTTTGTTTTGTGTTGTTTTTGTCGTCTCTTCCTCAAAATAAAGGAAGAGGAATCTGATGGGAAGAAATTCGCCCATCTAATTTGCATAATGTGACATCACTTGTACATACCTACAGCTACAGAAAGCATTCAAACATCAAAACGTTCAGCTCTGTAAGGATTTTCTGATGTTTGTGGCAATATGTCGACATAAGCTGGGCGGAAATGGGGCAGTCGAGTCCATAAACGCTGCTTGCAGCTTTAATTATTATTATTCTTTATTTCTTTATTCTTTATTCTTTCTTCCATACGCCTCTTTGAACTGGAATTTGACCCCTAAACATGCTCAAAACTCACCAAAATTGGCATTTACATCAGAACCGGTGTAAAATTTTATAAAATGGTGACATTAACCCCTAAAGTGCCAAAATGGGCTCTCTAGCGCCACCTAGGCACACAAAAATGGCCGCCACGGCCTGTAGGAACGTCGTAGAAACATGAAACCAAAAGTGGCGTGTTCGTCTCATCAAGACCTAAAAATCACGCGCTGACACCCCTGACCTCAATCCAACAGGAAGTGACGTATTTGCCCTTTCAAAGTAAGATTTTGCCTTAAAACTGCCTTTCCTAAAAAAAATCATCTTCTCATACAGCGTTTATCCTATCGACTTCAAACTTGCACAGATTACAGATCAGCTCCTTCTAATCAAAAGTTGTGCGTAACTTTTTCATTACTCGCCGTTTTGGATTTTGTGGCCTCCATAAGGTGAGATGTCAGAAAACGTCTGACGATCTTCCAAAGCTGTCCCATAGGAAATGAATGGCAGCAGGGGAGAAAGAGACCAATCTTAGGGCTTTTCTAGCATTTACAGCGTCCCCATACTTTGTGCTACAGACTCCATTCCAACTCTCAAATGTTGCCACAGGTCTCATCTATTCACTCATGTTTTCATCTTTTCATATCTTTTATCGTTTTTGATCGGTGCCTCTCAAAGTACCATGAGCAAAAGTGGAGAAATTCTCAGTTTACAATGGGTGTGTATTGCACGGAATGCTGTGAGCTAGAGTGGAGAGGGCTCTAAAAATCGTCTAAAACTTTTGTCTTTAACTCGCTGCCATGGCCACAATTTTTACTGTACAGACACAATTTTTGCCACAAAACGTAGGAAAATTTGTCCTGCTCGCAGATATGTTGACATGGAATCTCTCACTCGTACACATTTTTGCTGAGTGGCTCCAAAGCGAAGGGAGCGCCGATTTTTTTCTCATTCACTCCCATGTAAACTCAGAGGAGAAATTTCTGGAAACAGCTTAGGTGCAACACATTTTAAACTTCGCTCCCTGACCACATTTTTGACTCGAGAAATATAAAGCGCGTGACGTGCGTTCACGAGGCGTGGCTGTCTCTCAAAATCACTTTATTTTCTTGCTTGGACCAACGGTTTGGGCATGCGAAGCATTTGTTCGAGGAGTTAAAACCCATTATAAATAGCCTTTGGTGAGCTGCTCTCCTGAGCTGTCTGTGTGTGCCACAGGTGCTGACAAGTCATTAATCGCCATGACAACGGCTGCACACACAGACACGCACACACGGCTCTCTCTGTCTGTGTGTCTCAAAATCTTTAAAGGAAAGATTACAGCAGCAGAATCTTCATTTGAAACAGCAAATACACATTATTAACCCCTACAGCTCCAAAATGGGCTCTCTAGTGCCACCTAGGTCTACTAAACTGGCCACTGTGGCCTGTAAGCATGTCGTAGACAGATCAAACCAAAACAGGCATGTCCTAAATCCAACAGGAAGTGACCTATTTGCCCTTTCAAAGTAAGATTTCGCCTCAAACGTGGTCTCAAGAAAACACATCTCCTCCTACACCGTTTATTTTATCAGTTTTAAAGATGCACACATGCCACCTCAACTGCTACTAAACAGACTTTCTGTATAACTTTATCTCTCTCATCATCACATTATTTTCATGATTGGACCAACAGTTTGGACCAACATTTACACAGTAGATTTATTTTGTTTTGTGTTGTTTTTGTCGTCTCTTGCTCAAAATAAAGGAAGAGGAATCTGATGGGAAGAAATTCGCTCATCTAATTTGCATAATGTGACATCACTTGTACATACCTACAGCTACAGAAAGCATTCAAACATCAAAACGTTCAGCTCTGTAAGGATTTTCTGATGTTTGTGGCAATATGTCGACATAAGCTGGGGGCGGATATGGGCGCGAGTGCGAGGTCCCGCCAAACGCTGCTTGCAGCTTTAATTAGGGACCTCGGCTGAAGGGCGAGGACCCTATTGTTCTTGTAAGGTTTATTATTATTATTAGGGACCTCGGCTGAAGGGCGAGGACCCTATTGTGCTTGTAAGGTTTTTTATTATTAGGGACCTCGGCTGAAGGTCAAGGACCCCATTGTTTTTGGTGCGTTTATTAGGGACCTTGGCCTGAAAGGGCGAGGACCCTCTTGTTCTTGTAGTGTTTATTATTATTATTATTATTAGGGACCTCGGCTGAAGGGCGAGGACCCTATTGTTCTTGTAAGGTTTATTATTATTATTATTATTATTGTTTCTTTCTTTCATTATACGCCACTTTCAACTGGAATTTGACCCCCTGAACATGCTCCAAAACTCACCAAAATTTGCACGCACGTCAGGACTGGCGAAAAATTTTATAAAATGAAAAAATTAATCTGAAAAGTGCCAAAATGGGCTCTCTAGCGCCACCTATCAGTCTAGACCACTAAAATGGCCGCTGCAGCCAGTAGGAACGTCGTAGGAAGATCAAACCAAAACAGCCGTGTTTGTCTCATCAAGACCTACAAATCACGCACTCGCACCCATGACCTAAATCCAACAGGAAGTGAGCTATTTCCTTTCAAAGTAAGATTTTTCCTCAAAAAAAGAAATTCCTTTAAAAAACATCTCCTCCTACACCCTTTATCGTATCGGCTTCAAACTTGCACAGATTATTGTTCAACGTGTCCTTATCAATTATTGTGCGTAACTTTTTCAATCCTCGACTGGTTTGGATGTTATGGCGCGTTTCAGGTGATGTGCGCCAAAACCTCCTGATGATTTGTTGTGCCACCTAGACACACTAAAATGCCCGGTGTGACGGCTAGGAACCACTTAGAAAGACCAAACCAAAACTGTCTCGTTCGTCTCATCAAGACCTACAAATGTCGCGCTGCAACCCCTGACCTAACTCCAACAGGAAGTGAGCTGTCGGTCTTTGAATGTAAGATGGCGTTTTTCACAAATTCTGTCGATCAAAAATTATTTGCTCCTACACCGTTTATCATAACTGCTTCAAACTTGCACAAATTACAGCTCTACCCCTGCTGAACATTACTTGTGAAGGACTTTGTCATAACTTGAACAGTTTTGATTTTAGAAGCGTTAGAAGGTGCAGGACACAACTCCTCATGATGATCTCTGGAAGAAAAGATGAGGGCCAACACACTGTAAACTTGTGATTAAGGTGACATTTTTCAGGCCATAGACATACAAGCTTTATATGTTTGCGTTCAGAACAAATGTATCTATCTGGTGATGTTTTCAGATTGAAGATGGGACCCACGGTTTGGCATCTGGAAGGATTTGTTTGAGAAAGTTTCAAGCCATTCTGCTCTGTGTCTGAGCTGCATGCAGTCCTTAATTAGCATAACAAAGGCTTCACTCTGACACACTGTCAGAGTGAAGTGTGTGTGGTCACACAGACATGACAGTATAACATTTACCAAACTCATTCCTAAAACTTTGTCATACTTATGTGACAATAATCATATGTGTATAATAACAGTAGAATTATGGCACACACAGACAGACACGGACACACAGAGACACACAGACAGACAGACACCCACACACACACACTCCACTCCCTTTTATTATACACATATGATTAGTGTCACATATGTATACAATCAGATATTAATTCAACATATTGTACACACACTCCACTCCCTGCACCCCCCCCCTCTCTCTCTCTCTCTCTCTCTCTCTCCCCCCTCTGTCCTCTTTCTCCCTTTTCTCCCTTTCTGCATGTCTAACTCGGTCGTCTATGTCTGTGTGTGTTATACTTCTACTGTTATTATACACATATGATTATTGTCACATATGTATACTATCAGATATTAATTCAACATATTGTACCACAATTGCTAGAATTATAATTTTAATATTATTGCTTTCATTAATGTTGTTGTAAGCTACTGTCATGATCATCTCTCCTGCATCTCTCTCTGTCTCCCCTTCTGTCTCATGGGGTCCTGAGGATAGAGGGATGTTGTATGCTGTAAAGCCCTGTGAGGCAAATTGTGATTTGTGATATTGATTGATTGATTGATTGATCGATATTTGTTTCTTGACTCAACAGCATTCAGTGACAGTATTTCAGTTACAGATGTAGTAAATTTAAAGACTCTGCAATGTTGCACCATTGCTCACTCAGAAATATTAACAAATAATTTGCAATATTAGGCTATAGGAATTATGTTCCATCAGTGTGACTAATAACATCATTGATAGAGATTATTAGTCATTGATAGTACGTCTTTGAAGCGTCATAAAGATTTTTAAAATGTAAACAATAAGACCTACATATTATGAGCATTAAACATTTCAGAGCTGATCTGACAGACTGACAGTCTGGTCCTTGTGCACAGTGTTATTAAAACAAATAAATATAAAAACGACAGAGGTTTGATTTGATCATCACACATGTCAAAGTTTCATTAGGTCACATGGCTTATGTCTACAAATTGCAAAATATATGCTCACACCACCTTCATAAGAACCCTTTACAGTTTTTAAAACTGAGTTTGACTTATGATTCTGGCTATTGTGGTACAACATGTGGGAAGTATATATTAATATCTGATGGTATACATATGACAATAATCATATGTCTACAATAGCAGTAGAAGTATGGCACACACAGACAGACACAGACAGACACACACTCCACTCCCTGTTCTCTCTCTCTCTCTCTCTCTCTCTCTCTCTCTCTCCCCCCTCTGTCCTCTTTCTCCCTTCTCTCCCTCCCAACTGTAAACCTGTGATTAAGGTGACATTTTTCAGTCCATAGACATACAAGCTTTATATTTTTGCGTTCAGAACAAATTTATCTATCTGGTGATGTTTTCAGATTGGAGAAGGGACCCATGTTTTGGGATCTGGAAGGATTTGTTTGAGAAAGTTTCAAGCCATTCTGCTCTGTGTGTGAGCTGCTTGCAGTCCTTAATTAGTACAACAAAAAACTCGCACACATTATTCTTCAACGTGTCCTTATCAATTATTGTGCGTAACTTTTTCAATCCTCAAATGGTTTGGATATAATGGCGTGTTACAGGTGATGTGCTCCCAACCCTCCTGAGGATTTGTTGTGCCACCTGGACCCACGAAAATGCCCGCTGTGACGGGTAGGAACCACTTAGAAAGACCAAACAAAAACTGTCTCGTTCGTCTCATCAAGACCTACAAATGTCGCGCTGCAACCCCTGACCTAACTCCAACAGGAAGTGCGCTGTTGTTATTTGAATGTAAGATGACGTTTTTGACAAATTCTGTCGAACAAAAATTATTTGCTCCTACACCGTTTATCATAACTGCTTCAAACTTGCACAAATTACAGCTCTACCCCTGCTGAACATTACTTGTGAAGGACTTTGTCATAACTTGAACGGTTTGGATTTTAGAAGCGTTAGAAGGTGCAGGACACAACTCCTCATGATGATCTCTGGAAGAAAAGATGAGGACCAACACACTGTAAACTTGTGATTAAGGTGACATTTTTCAGTCCATAGACATACAAGCTTTATATGTTTGCGTTCAGAACAAATTTATCTATCTGGTGATGTTTTCAGATTGAAGATGGGACCCACGGTTTGGCATCTGGAAGGATTTGTTTGAGAAAGTTTCAAGCCATTCTGCTCTGTGTGTGAGCTGCATGCAGTCCTTAATTAGTATAACAAAAAACTCGCACACATTATTCTTCAACGTGTCCTTATCAATTATTGTGCGTAACTTTTTCAGTCCTCAAATGGTTTGGATATAATGGCGTGTTACAGGTGATGTGCTCCCAACCCTCCTGAGGATTTGTTGTGCCACCTGGACCCACGAAAATGCCCACTGTGACGGGTAGGAACCACTTAGAAAGACCAAACCAAAACTGTCTCGTTCGTCTCATCAAGACCTACAAATGTCGCGTGCAACCCCTGACCTAACTCCAACAGGAAGTGAGCTGTCGGTCTTTGAATGTAAGATGGCGTTTTTCACAAATTCTGTCGATCAAAAATTATTTGCTCCTACACCGTTTATCATAACTGCTTCAAACTTGCACAAATTACAGCTCTATCCCTGCTGAACATTACTTGTGAAGGACTTTGTCATAACTTGAACGGTTTGGATTTTAGAAGCGTTAGAAGGTGCAGGACACAACTCCTCATGATGATCTCTGGAAGAAAAGATGAGGGCCAACACACTGTAAACCTGTGATTAAGGTCACATTTTTCAGTCCATAGACATACAAGCTTTATATGTTTGTGTCAGAACAAATGTATCTATCTGGTGATGCTTTCAGATTGAAGATGGGACCCACAGTTTGGGATCTGGAAGGATTTGTTTGAGAAAGTTTCAAGCCATTCTGCTCTGTGTGTCAGCTGCATGCAGTCCTTAATTAGCATAACAAAGGCTTCACTCTGACAGTCTGTGTGTCAGAGTGAAGTGTGTATGTGTGGTCACACACACATGAGGTTTTAAATTACTTTAAAAATGACCTTAAAAGTATTTCCATGTATTTTATCAATTTTATGTCTCTGAACCCAAGAGACTGACCTGGAGGGTTGCAGTAAATCACCTCATTTCAAGTACAAGTCAGTAACAGTGTTACAAACATCAGGAAAGAATATACATCTTTGAGGAAATGTTCCATTCAACAACACAGTAGTCTCATCAAACACCTTTCTTTTGATGTAATTGACAGAAAAATTAAATGTAGTCTTTTTGATGCATACAACATTATGTATACTGAGTGCAATCTGTAACTCCCTCTGCCAAAAACAGGAAGTATGTAAACATGTGAGATATGTCAATATGTCAGCAAACTCTCTCTCTCTCTCTCTCTCTCTCTCTCTCTCTCGTGTCCTGTTACTGCATGTCAGTAACTTGGCCTCTTCTCCAGAGCCTTTGTGCTCCACTGTCTTGCAGGTTAACTTCTATCACAAACTGTCAAAGTTTCATTAGGTCACATGGCTTATGTCTTCAACTTGCAAAATATACGCTCACACCACCTTCATAAGAACCCTTTACAGTTTTTAAAACTGAGTTTGACTTATGATTCTGGCTATTGTGGTACAACATTTGGGAAGTATGTATTAATATCTGATAGTATACATATGTGACAATAATCATATGTGTATAATAACAGTAGAAGTATGGCACACACAGACACACACAGACAAACACACACACTCACACACACACACACTCCACTCCTTATCCCCCCTCTCTCTCTCTATCTCTCTCTCTCTCTCTCTCTCCTCCCTCTGTCCACTTTCTCTCGTCTCTCCCTCTCTGCATGTTGAGAACTGGGCCGTCTATGTCTGTCTGTCTGTGTGTGTCATACTTCTAGTGTTATTATACACATATTATTAGTGTCACATATGTATACAATCAGATTTTAATTCAACATTTGTAGGTCTTAGTATATATTTGTGTCTGTTTGCTGCACTTAGATCCTCAAAGCAGCCAGTACACATCACTCAAGCTTTCACTAGGTCACATGATTTCAAATGAATATGGATGTGTTGTTTGATCATCACACATGTCAAAGTTTCATTAGGTCACATGGCTTGTGTCTACAAGTTTCAAATTATGAGCTCACACCACCTTCATAAGAACCTTGCATTTTTAACCGTGCGGGACATCTTATAAAAAATCACACCTGTCCCCTTCGGGATGGTGTGAACAACTAAAAAATATGAAATATTAATATATTTCTCTACATTTTTTTGCTTAAATCTTTGAACCAACTTGTACTCAGATTATGCATATTAAATATTCATTCCTTTTGAGGATTTTCACAATTTATTTGCCATTTTATTTACATGAAGTCACTGTTACTTTAATGAAAAAAAAACATGAATTAAGATTAACTATATAATAAATGTTGAATGGATTTTTATTTTATTTACCACAGTCTGTGATATGTGAATGATAAAAAACAACACCAATTTTGATGCATTATCATTTTTGGGGGCAGTTTCTATTTTTCACTAAAAATAGACACTGTTCCCCTTCAGGACTTTTTTTTGTCTTTCTTGAAAAACAACCATAAAAATATTAATTTTTTTTTTTTGATTTTTAACTCCTAGTCAGAGTATACATACCAAATATTCATTGTGGGTGTATGTATGAGAGAGAAAGACAGGGAGATATATTATATATATATATAGAGAGAGAGAGAGACAGACAGAGAGAGAGAGAGAGAGACATGGAGAAAAAAAATAATGTAACCTTAGAGCAACCTGCAGCTCATAATTTGCAAATTTTAGCGACACAATAACACTCACACACACACAAACACTCCACTCCCTCTCCCCCCTCTCTCTCTCTCTGTCTCTCTTTCTCCCCCCTCTCTCCTCTCTCTCCCTTCTCTCCCTCTCTGCTCATCACTAACTGCCGTACTGCATATCAGTAACTCGGCCTCTTCTCCAGAGCCTTTGTGTTCCACTGTCTTGCCGGTGCCTGGATAGTGTGGTGTGTGTTGTGTTGCTGCTGTGGTGTCAAACGTCCTGCTGATTCTGTTATCATTAGTCATTAGTCAAACTGAACTTGAAGTGCCTGTGCTGTCACCTACGTGGTCATTAATTAGCATAACAATGGCTTCACTCTGACAGACACAGGCCTGTGTGTGTTTGTGTGTGTGTTGTTTGATCATCGCACATGTCAAAGTTTCATTAGGTCACATGGCTTAGGTCTGCGAGCTGAGGCGGGGGCCGAGGTCCTCCCAACGCTGTTTAATTAGGGACCTCGGCTGAAGGGCGAGGACCCTATTGTTCTTGTAGTGTTTATTATTTATTAGGGACCTCGGCTGAAAGGCGAGGACCCTATTGTTCTTGTAGTGTTTATTATTCTTATTATTAGGGACCTCGGCTGAAGGGCGAGGACCCTCTTGTTCTTGTAGCGTTTATTATTATTATTATTATTATTATTGTTTCTTTCTTTCTTTCAGCGTATGCGACTTTGAACTGGAATTTGACCCCCTAAACATGCTCGAAAACTCATCAAAATTGGCATGCCTGTCAGGACTGGCGAAAAATTTTATAAACTGATGAAATTAATCTGAAAAGTGCCAAAATGGGCTCTCTAGCGCCACCTAGAAACACAAAAATGGCCGCTGCAGCCAGTAGGAACGTCGTAGGAAGATCAAACTAAAACAGCCTCGTTCGTCTCATCAAGACCTACAAATCACGCGCTCGCACCCATGACCTAACTCCAACAGGAAGTGAGATATTTCCCTTTCAAAATAAGAGTTTTCCTCAAAAAAAAAAAATTCCTTTAAAAATCAACTAGTCCGACACCGTTTATCGTATCGGCTTCAAACTCGCACACATTAATCTTCAACGTGTCCTTATCAATTATTGTGCGTAACTTTTTCAATCCTCGACTGGTTTGGATGTTATGACGCGTTTCAGGTGATGTGCGCCAAAACCTCCTGAGGATTTGTTGTGCCACCTAGACACACTAAAATGCCCGGTGCGACGGGTAGGAACCACTTAGAAAGACCAAACCAAAACTGTCTCGTTCGTCTCATAAAGACCTACAAATGTCGCGCTGCAACCCCTGACCTAACTCCAACAGGAAGTGAGCTGTCGGTCTTTGAATGTAAGATGGCGTTTTTCACAAATTCTGTCGATCAAAAATTATTTGCTCCTACACCGTTTATCATAACTGCTTCAAACTTGCACAAATTACAGCTCTACCCTTGCTGAACATTACTTGTGAAGGACTTTGTCATAACTTGAACGGTTTGGATTTTAGAAGCGTTAGAAGGTGCAGGACACAACTCCTCATGATGATCTCTGGAAGAAAAGATGAGGGCCAACACACTGTAAACTTGTGATTAAGGTGACATTTTTCAGTCCATAGACATACAAGCTTTATATGTTTGCGTTCAGAACAAATTTATCTATCTGGTGATGTTTTCAGATTGAAGATGGGACCCACGGTTTGGCATCTGGAAGCATTTGTTTGAGAAAGTTTCAAGCCATTCTGCTCTGTGTCTGAGCTGCATGCAGTCCTTAATTAGCATAACAAAGGCTTCACTCTGACAGTCTGTGTGTCAGAGTGAAGTGTGTATGTGTGTGGTCACACACACATGAGGTTTTAAATTACTTTAAAAATGACCTTTAAAGTATTTCCATGTATTTTATCAATTTTATGTCTTTGAACCCAAGAGACTGACCTGGAGGGTTGCAGTAAATCACCTCATTTCAAGTACAAGTCAGTAACAGTGTTACAAACATCAGGAAAGAATATACATCTTTGAGGAAATGTTACATTCAACAACACAGTAGTCTCATCAAACACCTTTCTTTTGATGTAATTGACAGAAAAATTAAATGCTGTGTATTTGATGCATACAACATTATGTATACTTCGTGCAATCTGTAACTTTGTCTGCCACAAACAGGAAGTATGTGAACATGTGAGATATGTCAATATGTCAGCAAACTCTCTCTCTCTCCCTCCCTGACCCCATCTCTCTCTCTCTCTCTCTCTCTCTCTCTCTCTCTCTCTCTCTCTCTCTCTCTCTCGTGTCCTGTTACTGCATGTCAGTAACTCGGCCTCTTCTTCAGAGCCTTTGTGCTCCACTGTCTTGCAGGTTAACTTCTATCACAAACTGTCAAAGTTTCATTAGGTCACATGGCTTATGTCTACAAATTGCAAAATATACGCTCACACCACCTTCATAAGAACTCTTTACAGTTTTTAAAATTGAGTTTGACTTATGATTCTGGCTATTGTGGTACAACATGTGGGAAGTATATATTAATATCTGATGGTATACATATGTGACAATAATCATATGTGTGTAATAACAGGAGAAGTATGGCACACACAGACAGAAACGGACACACACACACACACACACACACACACACACACACCAGTCCCTATCCCCCCTCCCTCTCTCTCTCTCTCTCTCTCTCTCTCTCTCTCTCTCTCTCTCAATTCTCAATTCTCAATTCAGTAAGCTTTATTGGCATGACTGTAGATTAACAATATTGCCAAAGACATTAAAATTTACAAATAAAGTACAATAATAAAAGTAAGTCAGAAAACTATAAAAAAAAAAGATTAAATATATGATATATAATACAAAATACACCAATCTACAATACAATACACCAATATATAATATAGAAAAAAAATGAATAAAGAAAAATGTAGATTGTGAGTTACAAGGACTGTAAATATAGACAGGTGTGTCAGGTGTTGTGATGGTTGTCCCTCAGGCTGTGGCATAACCTGACATATGTTGCTGCTGCTAAGCTGCTGACTCTGTTCTCTCCAAGGATGTGTTGCATTTTAGTTTGATCAGGCAGAGAATCAAAGTCAGTGACTTTATGTTTTATTTTTGAGAGGAAGTCGGCTCTGATGTGTTCATACTTGCTGCAGTGCAACAGGAAGTGTGTCTCTGTCTCCACTTGTCTGTGTGGACAGAGCTCACACAACCTGTCCTCTCTGGGCAGCCAGGTCTGCCTGTGTCTGCCCGTCTCTATGGCCAAGCTGTGGTCACTGATTCTGTACATGGTCAAAGTCTTCCTCAGTTTCTCATCAGTCACGGTGCTCAGATATTCTGCCACCGTGTACTGTCTGTTCAGAGCCAAATAACACTGAAGTTTGCTTTGCGTTTTTGTGGTCAATGTCCAATAGTTAATGTAATGTTCTTTTTGTTTCTCTATAATTTGGTGGGTCCAGATTGTGTGAGGGCTGTGCTGAGGTCTTGTGTTGTTAGAGGAGCTGAGCCTCAGGACTAGCTGGCTGAGGGGGCTCTTCTCTCTCTCTCTCTCTCTCTCTCTCCCCCCTCTGTCCTCTTTCTCCCTTCTCTCCCTCTCTGCATGTTGAGAACTCGGCCGTCTATGTCTGTCTGTCTGTGTTTCTCATACTTCTACTGTTATTATACACATATGATTAGTGTCACATATGTATACAATCAGATATTAATTCAACATATTGTACTATAGTTGCCAGAATTATAATTATAATATTATTACTTTTATTAATGTTGTTGTAAGCTACATTATGTGCAATAAACATTTGGGAGCTGCTATGACAGATTGCCAGTCTGATCCTTGTGCACAGTGTTATTAAATCAAATAAATATAAAAACGACAGAGGTTTGATTTGAGCTGAGAATGAATTTGTGCAGTGTAATATTTGAACGTTAAGACAAAAAGTGATGCTCAAAGAAATGACTGATCTGCAAAAATTCAGTAACTTAAGACAGTCCTGAGTAACAAAGAAATGTGCAGCAGGTTAACTTCTATCACAGCGGTGCCTGGCTGGTGACATGTGAGGTTGTGTTGCTGCTGTAGTGTGAAATGCCTCATGCTGATTTTGTTATCATTAGTTATTAGTCAAACTGTACAGGACACAACTCCTCATGATGATCTCTGGAAGAAAAGATGAGGGCCAACACATTGTAAACTTGTGATTAAGGTGACATTTTTCAGTCCATAGACATACAAGCTTTATATGTTTGCGTTCAGAACAAATTTATCTATCTGGTGATGCTTTCAGATTGAAGATGGGACCCACGGTTTGGCATCTGGAAGGATTTGTTTGAGAAAGTTTCAAGCCATTCTGCTCTGTGTCTGAGCTGCATGCAGTCCTTAATTAGCATAACAAAGGCTTCACTCTGACACACTGTCAGAGTGAAGTGTGTGTGGTCACACAGACATGACAGTATAACATTTACCAAACTCATTCCTAAAACTTTGTCATACATATGTGACAATAATCATATGTGTATAATAACAGTAGAATTATGGCACACACAGACAGACACGGACACACAGAGACACACAGACAGAGAGACACCCACACACACACTCCACTCCCTTTTATTATACACATATGATTAGTGTCACATATGTATACAATCAGATATTAATTCAACATATTGGACACACACACCACTCCCTGCCCCCCTTTCTCTGTCTCTCTCTCTCCCCCCTCTGTCCTCTTTCTCCCTTTTCTCCCTTTCTGCATGTCTAACTCGGTCGTCTATGTCTGTGTGTGTTATACTTCTACTGTTATTATACACATATGATTATTGTCACATATGTATACTATCAGATATTAATTCAACATATTGTACCACAATTGCTAGAATTATAATTTTAATATTATTGCTTTCATTAATGTTGTTGTAAGCTACTGTCATGATCATCTCTCCTGCATCTCTCTCTGTCTACCTTCTGTCTCATGGGGTCCTGAGGATAGAGGGATGTTGTATGCTGTAAAGCCCTGTGAGGCAAATTGTGATTTGTGATATTGATTGATTGATTGATCGATATTTGTTTCTTGACTCAACAGCATTCAGTGACAGTATTTCAGTTACAGATGTAGTAAATTTAAAGACTCTGCAATGTTGCACCATTGCTCACTCAGAAATATTAACAAATAATTTGCAATATTAGGCTATAGGAATTATGTTCCATCAGTGTGACTAATAACATCATTGATAGAGATTATTAGTCATTGATAGTACGTCTTTGAAGCGTCATAAAGATTTTTAAAATGTAAACAATAAGACCTACATATTATGAGCATTAAACATTTCAGAGCTGATCTGACAGACTGACAGTCTGGTCCTTGTGCACAGTGTTATTAAAACAAATAAATAAAAACGACAGAGGTTTGATTTGATCATCACACATGTCAAAGTTTCATTAGGTCACATGGCTTATGTCTATAACTTTCAAAATATACACTCACACCACCTTCATAAGAACCCTTTACAGTTTTTAAAATTGAGTTTGACTTATGATTCTGGCTATTGTGGTACAACATGTGGGAAGTATATATTAATATCTGATAGTATACATATGTGACAATAATCATATGTGTGTAATAACAGGAGAAGTATGGCACACACAGACAGACACGAACACACACAGAGACACACACACACACACACACACACACACTCCACTCCCTATCCCCCCCCCCCCCTCTCTCTCTCTCTCTCAATTCAATAAGCTTTATTGGCATGACTGTAGATTAACAATATTGCCAAAGACATTAAAATTTACAAATAAAGTACAATAATAAAAGTAAGTCAGAAAACTATAAAAAAAACCATTAAATATATGATATATAATACAAAATACACCAATCTACAATACAATACACCAATATATAATATAGAAAAAAAAATGAATAAAGAAAAATGTAGATTGTGAGTTACAAGGACTGTAAATATATACAGGTGTGTCGGGTGTTGTGATGGTTGTCCCTCAGGCTGTGGCATAACCTGACATACAGTACAGGCCAAAAGTTTGGACACACCTTCTCATTCAATGCATTTTCTTTATTTTCATGACTATTTACATTGTAGATTCTCACTGAAGGCATCAAAACTATGAATGAACACATGTGGAGTTATGTACTTAACAAAAAAAGGTGAAATAACTGAAAACATGTTTTATATTCTAGTTTCTTCAAAATAGCCACCCTTTGTTCTGATTACTGCTTTGCACACTCTTGGCATTCTCTCCATGAGCTTCAAGAGGTAGTCACCTGAAATGGTTTCCACTTCACAGGTGTGCCTTATCAGGGTTAATTAGTGGAATTTCTTGCTTTATCAATGGGGTTGGGACCATCAGTTGTGTTGTGCAGAAGTCAGGTTAATACACAGCCGACAGCCCTATTGGACAACTGTTAAAATTCATATTATGGCAAGAACCAATCAGCTAACTAAAGAAAAATGAGTGGCCATCATTACTTTGAAGAAATGAAGGTCAGTCAGTCCGGAAAATTGCAAAAACTTTAAATGTGTCCCCAAGTGGAGTCGCAAAAACCATCAAGCGCTGCAACGAAACTGGCACACATGAGGACCGACCCAGGAAAGGAAGACCAAGAGTCACCTCTGCTTCTGAGGATAAGTTCATCTGAGTCACCAGCCTCAGAAATCGCAAGTTAACAGCAGCTCAGATCAGAGACCAGATGAATGCCACACAGAGTTCTAGGAGCAGACCCATCTCTAGAACAACTGTTAAGAGGAGACTGCGCGAATCAGGCCTTCATGGTCAAATAGCTGCTAGGAAACCACTGCTAAGAAGAGGCAACAAGCAGAAGAGATTTGTTTGCGCCAAGAAACACAAGGAATGGACATTAGACCAGTGGAAATCTGTGCTTTGGTCTGATGAGTCCAAATTTGAGATCTTTGGTTCCAACCGCCGTGTCTTTGTGAGACGCAGAAAAGGTGAACGGATGGATTCCACATGCCTGGTTCCCACTGTGAAGCATGGAGGAGGAGGTGTGATGGTGTGGAGGTGTTTTGCTGGTGACACTGTTGGGGATTTATTCAAAATTGAAGGCACACTGAACCAGCATGGCTACCACAGCATCCTGCAACGACATGCCATCCCATCCGGTTTGCGTTTAGTTGGACGATCATTTATTTTTCAACAAGACAATGACCCCAAACACACCTCCAGGCTGTGTAAGGGCTATTTGACCAAGAAGGAGAGTGATGGAGTGCTGCGGCAGATGACCTGGCCTCCACAGTCACCGGACCTGAACCCAATCGAGATGGTTTGGGGTGAGCTGGACCGCAGAGTGAAGGCAAAGGGGCCAACAAGTGCTAAACACCTCTGGGAACTCCTTCAAGACTGTTGGAAAACCATTTCAGGTGACTACCTCTTGAAGCTCATCGAGAGAATGCCAAGAGTGTGCAAAGTAGTAATCAGAGCAAAGGGTGGCTATTTTGAAGAAACTAGAATATAAAACATGTTTTCAGTTATTTCACCTTTTTTTGTTAAGTACATAACTCCACATGTGTTCATTCATAGTTTTGATGCCTTCAGTGAGAATCTACAATGTAAATAGTCATGAAAATAAAGAAAACGCATTGAATGAGAAGGTGTGTCCAAACTTTTGGCCTGTACTGTATGTTGCTGCTGCTAAGCTGCTCTCTCTCTCTGTCTCTCTCTCCTCCCTCTGTCCTCTTTCTCTCGTCTCTCCCTCTCTGCATGTTGAGAACTCGGCCGTCTATGTCTGTCTGTCTGTGTGTGTCATACTTCAACTGTTATTATACACATATGATTAGTGTCACATATGTATACAATCAGATTTTAATTCAACATTTGTAGGTCTTAGTATATATTTGTGTCTGTTTGCTGCACTTAGATCCTCAAAGCAGCCAGTACACATCACTCAAGCTTTCACTAGGTCACATGATTTCAAATGAATATGGATGTGTTGTTTGATCATCACACATGTCAAAGTTTCATTAGGTCACATGGCTTGTGTCTACAAGTTTCAAATTATAAGCTCACACCACCTTCATAAGAACCCTTCGGAACGGTGTGAACAACAGAAAAATATTAAATATTAACATATTTCTCTACATTTTTTTGCTTAAATCTTTTAAGCAACTTGTTCTCAGATGATGCATATCTAATATTCATTCCTTTTGAGGATTTTCACAATATATTTGCCATTTTATTTACATGAAGTCACTGTTACTTTAATGAAAAAAACATGAATTAAGATTAACTATATAATAAATGTTGGATGGATTTTTATTTTATTTATCACAGTCTGTGATATGTGAATGATAAATAACAACACCAATTTTGATGCATTATCATTTTTGGGGCAGTTTCTATTTTTCAATAAAAATAGACACTGTTCCCTTCAGGACTTTTTTTGTCTTTGTTGAAAAACAACCATAAAAATATTAATTTTTTTTTGATTTTTAACTCCTAGTCAGAGTATACATACCAAATATTCATTGTGGGTGTATGTATGAGAGAGAAAGACAGGAGATATATATATATATATATATATATATATATATATATATATATATATACATATATATATGTATATATATATATATATATATATATATATATATATATATATATATATATATATATATATATGTAGAGAGAGAGAGAGAGAGACATGGAGAAAAAAAATAATGTAACCTTAGAGCAACCTGCAGTTCATAATTTGCAAATTTTAGCGACACAATTACACTCACACACACACAGACACACACACACTCCACTCCCTGTCCCCCCTCTCTCCTCTCTCTCCCTTCTCTCCCTCTCTTCTTGTCACTAACTGCCGTACTGCATGTCAGTAACTCGGCCTCTTCTCCAGAGCCTTTGTGTTCCACTGTCTTGCAGGTTAACTTCTATCACAGCGGTGCCTGGATAGTGTGGTGTGTGTGGTTGTGTTGCTGCTGTGGTGTCAAAATCGTCATGCTGATTCTGTTATCATTAGTCATTAGTCAAACTGAACTTGAAGTGCCTGTGTTGTCACTAAAGTACGTGGTCATTAATTAGCATAACAATGGCTTCACTCTGACAGACACAGGCCTGTGTGTGTTTGTGTGTGTGTGTTGTTTGATCATCGCACATGTCAAAGTTTCATTAGGTCACATGGCTTAGGTCTGCAACTTGAGCTGGGGGACGATGGCGGGGGGCCGAGGTCCCTCCCAACGCTGCTTGCAGCTTTAATGAAACTTTGACATGTGCGATGATCAAACAACACACACACACAAACACACACAGGCCTGTGTCTGTCAGAGTGAAGCCATTGTTATGCTAATTAATGACCACGTACTTAGGTGACAGCACAGGCACTTCAAGTTCAGTTTGACTAATGACTAATGATAACAGAATCAGCAGGACGCATTTGACACCACAGCAGCAACACAACCACACACACCACACTATCCAGGCACCGCTGTGATAGAGGTTAACCTGCAAGACAGTGGAACACAAAGGCTCTGGAGAAGAGGCCGAGTTACTGATATGCAGTACGGCAGTTAGTGATGAGCAGAGAGGGAGAGAAGGGAGAGAGAGGAGAGAGGGGGGAGAAAGAGAGACAGAGAGAGAGAGAGGGGGGAGAGGGAGTGGAGTGTTTGTGTGTGTGTGTGAGTGTTATTGTGTCGCTAAAATTTGCAAATTATGAGCTGCAGGTTGCTCTAAGGTTACATTATTTTTTTTCTCCATGTCTCTCTTTCTCTCTCTCTCTCTGTCTCTCTCTCTCTCTCTCTCTCTGTCTATCTCTCTCTCCCTGTCTTTCTCTCTCATACATACACCCACAATTAATATTTGGTATGTATACTCTGACTAGGAGTTAAAAATAAAAAAAAAAAAAAAAAAATTTTATGGTTGTTTTTCAACAAAGACAAAAAAAAGTCCTGAAGGGGAACAGTGTCTATTTTTATTGAAAAATAGAAACTGCCCCCAAAAATGATAATGCATCAAAATTGGTGTTGTTATTTATCATTCACATATCACAGACTGTGATAAATAAAATAAAAAAAATCCATCCAACATTTATTATATAGTTAATCTTAATTCATGTTTTTTTTTCATTAAAGTAACAGTGACTTCATGTAAATAAAATGGCAAATAAATTGTGAAAATCCTCAAAAGGAATGAATATTTGATATGCATAATCTGAGTACAACTTGGTTAAAAGATTTAAGCAAAAAAATGTAGAGAAATATATTAATATTTAATATTTTTTAGTTGTCCACACCGTTCCAAAGGGGACAGGTGTGATTTTTTATAAGATGTCCCGCAGGGTTAAAAATGCAAGGTTCTTATGAAGGTGGTGTGAGCTCATAATTTGAAACTTGTAGACACAAGCCATGTGACCTAATGAAACTTTGACATGTGTGATGATCAAACAACACATCCATATTCATTTGAAATCATGTGACCTAGTGAAAGCTTGAGTGATGTGGCTGCTTTGAGGATCTAAGTGCAGCAAACAGACACAAATATATACTAAGACCTACAAATGTTGAATTAAAATCTGATTGTATACATATGTGACACTAATAATATGTGTATAATAACACTAGAAGTATGACACACACAGACAGACAGACATAGACGGCCCAGTTCTCAACATGCAGAGAGGGAGAGACGAGAGAAAGTGGACAGAGGGAGGAGAGAGAGAGAGAGAGAGAGAGAGAGAGAGAGAGAGAGAGAGAGAGAGAGAGAGGGGGGATAAGGAGTGGAGTGTGTGTGTGTGAGTGTGTGTGTTTGTCTGTGTGTGTCTGTGTGTGCCATACTTCTACTGTTATTATACACATATGATTATTGTCACATATGTATACTATCAGATATTAATACATACTTCCCAAATGTTGTACCACAATAGCCAGAATCATAAGTCAAACTCAGTTTTAAAAACTGTAAAGGGTTCTTATGAAGGTGGTGTGAGCATATATTTGCAAGCTGTAGACATAAGCCATGTGACCTAATGAAACTTTGACAGTTTGTGATGGAAGTTAACCTGCAAGACAGTGGAGCACAAAGGCTCTGGAGAAGAGGCCAAGTTACTGACATGCAGTAACAGGACACGAGAGAGAGAGAGAGAGAGAGATGGGGGGACAGGGAGGGAGAGAGAGAGAGTTTGCTGACATATTGACATATCTCACATGTTTACATACTTCCTGTTTTTGGCAGAGGGAGTTACAGATTGCACTCAGTATACATAATGTTGTATGCATCAAAAAGACTACATTTAATTTTTCTGTCAATTACATCAAAAGAAAGGTGTTTGATGAGACTACTGTGTTGTTGAATGGAACATTTCCTCAAAGATGTATATTCTTTCCTGATGTTTGTAACACTGTTACTGACTTGTACTTGAAATGAGGTGATTTACTGCAACCCTCCAGGTCAGTCTCTTGGGTTCAGAGACATAAAATTGATAAAATACATGGAAATACTTTTAAGGTCATTTTTAAAGTAATTTAAAACCTCATGTGTGTGTGACCACACACATACACACTTCACTCTGACACACAGACTGTCAGAGTGAAGCCTTTGTTATGCTAATTAAGGACTGCATGCAGCTGACACACAGAGCAGAATGGCTTGAAACTTTCTCAAACAAATCCTTCCAGATCCCAAACTGTTTGTCCCATCTTCAATCTGAAAGCATCACCAGATAGATACATTTGTTCTGACACAAACATATAAAGCTTGTATGTCTATGGACTGAAAAATGTGACCTTAATCACAGGTTTACAGTGTGTTGGCCCTCATCTTTTCTTCCAGAGATCATCATGAGGAGTTGTGTCCTGCACCTTCTAACGCTTCTAAAATCCAAACCGTTCAAGTTATGACAAAGTCCTTCACAAGTAATGTTCAGCAGGGTTAGAGCTGTAATTTGTGCAAGTTTGAAGCAGTTATGATAAACGGTGTAGGAGCAAATAATTTTTGATCGACAGAATTTGTGAAAAACGCCATCTTACATTCAAAGACCGACAGCTCACTTCCTGTTGGAGTTAGGTCAGGGGTTGCAGCGCGACATTTGTAGGTCTTGATGAGACGAACGAGACAGTTTTGGTTTGGTCTTTCTAAGTGGTTCCTACCCGTCACAGCGGGCATTTTCGTGGGTCCAGGTGGCACAACAAATCCTCAGGAGGGTTGGGAGCACATCACCTGTAACACGCCATTATATCCAAACCATTTGAGGACTGAAAAAGTTACGCACAATAATTGATAAGGACACGTTGAAGAATAATGTGTGCGAGTTTTTTGTTATACTAATTAAGGACTGCATGCAGCTCACACACAGAGCAGAATGGCTTGAAACTTTCTCAAACAAATCCTTCCAGATGCCAAACCGTGGGTCCCATCTTCAATCTGAAAACATCACCAGATAGATAAATTTGTTCTGAACGCAAACATATAAAGCTTGTATGTCTATGGACTGAAAAATGTCACCTTAATCACAAGTTTACAGTGTGTTGGCCCTCATCTTTTCTTCCAGAGATCATCATGAGGAGTTGTGTCCTGCACCTTCTAACGCTTCTAAAATCCAAACCGTTCAAGTTATGACAAAGTCCTTCACAAGTAATGTTCAGAAGCGGTAGAGAAGTAATTTGTGCAAGTTTGAAGCAGTTATGATAAACGGTGTAGGAGCAAATAATTTTGTTCGACAGAATTTGTCAAAAACGTCATCTTACATTCAAATAACAACAGCGCACTTCCTGTTGGAGTTAGGTCAGGGGTTGCAGCGCGACATTTGTAGGTCTTGATGAGACGAACGAGACAGTTTTGGTTTGGTCTTTCTAAGTGGTTCCTACCCGTCACAGCGGGCATTTTCGTGGGTCCAGGTGGCACAACAAATCCTCAGGAGGGTTGGGAGCACATCACCTGTAACACGCCATTATATCCAAACCATTTGAGGATTGAAAAAGTTACGCACAATAATTGATAAGGACACGTTGAAGAATAATGTGTGCGAGTTTTTTGTTATACTAATTAAGGACTGCATGCAGCTCACACACAGAGCAGAATGGCTTGAAACTTTCTCAAACAAATCCTTCCAGATCCCAAACCATGGGTCCCATCTCCAATCTGAAAACATCACCAGATAGATAAATTTGTTCTGAACGCAAAAATATAAAGCTTGTATGTCTATGGACTGAAAAATGTCACCTTAATCACAGGTTTACAGTGTGTTGGGAGGGAGAGAAGGGAGAAAGAGGACAGAGGGGGGAGAGAGAGAGAGAACAGGGAGTGGAGTGTGTGTCTGTCTGTGTCTGTCTGTGTGTGCCATACTTCTACTGCTATTGTAGACATATGATTATTGTCATATGTATACCATCAGATATTAATATATACTTCCCACATGTTGTACCACAATAGCCAGAATCATAAGTCAAACTCAGTTTTAAAAACTGTAAAGGGTTCTTATGAAGGTGGTGTGAGCATATATTTTGCAATTTGTAGACATAAGCCATGTGACCTGATGAAACGTTGACATGTGTGATGATCAAATCAAACCTCTGTCGTTTTTATATTTATTTGTTTTAATAACACTGTGCACAAGGACCAGACTGTCAGTCTGTCAGATCAGCTCTGAAATGTTTAATGCTCATAATATGTAGGTCTTATTGTTTACATTTTAAAAATCTTTATGACGCTTCAAAGACGTACTATCAATGACTAATAATCTCTATCAATGATGTTATTAGTCACACTGATGGAACATAATTCCTATAGCCTAATATTGCAAATTATTTGTTAATATTTCTGAGTGAGCAATGGTGCAACATTGCAGAGTCTTTAAATTTACTACATCTGTAACTGAAATACTGTCACTGAATGCTGTTGAGTCAAGAAACAAATATCGATCAATCAATCAATCAGTATCACAAATCACAATTTGCCTCACAGGGCTTTACAGCATACAACATCCGTCTATCCTCAGGACCCCATGAGACAGAAGGGGAGACAGAGAGACATGCAGGAGAGATGATCATGACAGTAGCTTACAACAACATTAATGAAAGCAATAATATTAAAATTATAATTCTAGCAATTGTGGTACAATATGTTGAATTAATATCTAATAGTATACATATGTGACAATAATCATATGTGTATAATAACAGTAGAAGTATAACACACACAGACATAGACGACCGAGTTAGACATGCAGAAAGGGAGAAAAGGGAGAAAGAGGACAGAGGGGGGAGAGAGAGACAGAGACAGAGAAAGAGAGAGGGGGGGGTGCAGGGAGTGGAGTGTGTGTACAATATGTTGAATTAATATCTGATTGTATACATATGTGACACTAATCATATGTGTATAATAAAAGGGAGTGGAGTGTGTGTGTGGGTGTCTGTCTGTCTTTGTGTCTCTGTGTGTCCGTGTCTGTCTGTGTGTGCCATAATTCTACTGTTATTATACACATATGATTATTGTCACATAAGTATGACAAAGTTTTAGGAATGAGTTTGGTAAATGTTATACTGTCATGTCTGTGTGACACACACTTCACTCTGACAGTGTGTCAGAGTGAAGCCTTTGTTATGCTAATTAAGGACTGCATGCAGCTCAGACACAGAGCAGAATGGCTTGAAACTTTCTCAAACAAATCCTTCCAGATGCCAAACCGTGGGTCCCATCTTAAATCTGAAAGCATCACCAGATAGATAAATTTGTTCTGAACGCAAACATATAAAGCTTGTATGTCTATGGCCTGAAAAATGTCACCTTAATCACAAGTTTACAGTGTGTTGGCCCTCATCTTTTCTTCCAGAGATCATCATGAGGAGTTGTGTCCTGCACCTTCTAACGCTTCTAAAATCCAAACCGTTCAAGTTATGACAAAGTCCTTCACAAGTAATGTTCAGCAGGGTAGAGCTGTAATTTGTGCAAGTTTGAAGCAGTTATGATAAACGGTGTAGGAGCAAATAATTTTTGATCGACAGAATTTGTGAAAAACGCCATCTTACATTCAAAGACCGACAGCTCACTTCCTGTTGGAGTTAGGTCAGGGGTTGCAGCGCGACATTTGTAGGTCTTGATGAGACGAACGAGACAGTTTTGGTTTGGTCTTCCTAAGTGGTTCCTACCCGTCACACCGGGCATTTTAGTGTGTCTAGGTGGCACAACAAATCATCAGGAGGTTTTGGCGCACATCACCTGAAACGCGCCATAACATCCAAACCAGTCGAGGATTGAAAAAGTTACGCACAATAATTGATAAGGACACGTTGAACAATAATCTGTGCGAGTTTGAAGCCGATACGATAAACGGTGTCGGACTAGTTGATTTTTAAAGGAATTTCTTTTTTTGAGGAAAAATCTTACTTTGAAAGGAAATAGCTCACTTCCTGTTGGATTTAGGTCATGGGTGCGAGTGCGTGATTTGTAGGTCTTGATGAGACGAACGAGGCTGTTTTGGTTTGATCTTCCTACGACGTTCCTACTGGCTGCAGCGGCCATTTTAGTGGTCTAGACTGATAGGTGGCGCTACAGAGCCCATTTTGACACTTTTCAAAATAATTTTTTCATTTTATAAAATTTTTCGCCAGTCCTGACATGCGTGCCAATTTTGGTGAGTTTTGAAGCATGTTTAGGGGGTCAAATTCCAGTTTAAAGAGACGGCGGGAGAAAGAATAGTAATTAAAGCTGCAAGCAGCGTTGGGAGGGACCTCGGCCCCCCAGCTCAAGTTGCAGACCTAAGCCATGTGACCTAATGAAACTTTGACATGTGCGATGATCAAACAACACACACACACAAACACACACAGGCCTGTGTCTGTCAGAGTGAAGCCATTGTTATGCTAATTAATGACCACGTACTTAGGTGACAGCACAGGCACTTCAAGTTCAGTTTGACTAATGACTAATGATAACAAAATCAGCAGGACGCATTTGACACCACAGCAGCAACACAACCACACACGTCACACTATCCAGGCACCGCTGTGATAGAAGTTAACCTGCAAGACGGTGGAACACAAAGGCTCTGGAGAAGAGGCCGAGTTACTGATATGCAGTACGGCAGTTAGTGACGAGCAGAGAGGGAGAGACGGGAGAGAGAGGAGAGAGGGGGGAGAAAGAGAGACAGAGAGAGAGAGGGGGGAGTGGGAGTGGAGTGTTTGTGTGTGTGTGTGAGTGCTATTGTGTTGCTAAAATTTGCAAATTATGAGCTGCAGGTTGCTCTAAGGTTACATTATTTTTTTTCTCCATGTCTCTCTCTCTCTCTCTCTCTCTCTCTCTCTGTCTATCTCTCTCTCCCTGTCTTTCTCTCTCATACATACACCCACAATGAATATTTGGTATGTATACTCTGACTAGCAGTTAAAAATCAAAAAAAAAAATAAAAAAAATTTTTATGGTTGTTTTTCAACAAAGACAAAAAAAAGTCCTGAAGGGGAACAGTGTCTATTTTTTATTGAAAAATAGAAACTGCCTCCAAAAATGATAATGCATCAAAGTTGGTGTTGTTATTTATCATTCACATATCACAGACTGTGATAAATAAAATAAAAAAATCCATCCAACATTTATTATATAGTTAATCTTAATTCATGTTTTTTTTTCATTCAATTATCAGTGACTTCATGTAAATAAAATGGCAAATAAATTGTGAAAATCCTCAAAAGGAATGAATATTTAATATGCATAATCTGAGTACAAGTTGGTTCAAAGATTTAAGCAAAAAAATTTAGAGAAATATATTAATATTTAATATTTTTTAGTTGTTCACACCGTCCCGAAGGGGACAGGTGTGATGTTTTATAAGGGGGCCCGCAGGTTTAAAAATACAGGGTTCTTATGAAGGTGGTGTGAGCGTATATTTTGAAACTTGTAGACATAAGCCATGTGACCTAATGAAACTTTGACATGTGTGATGATCAAACAACACATCCATTGTCCATTGATGGCAGCTTTTATTGTCAGCTTAACTCACAGTAAACATACTCAGAGTTGACTGAACTAACTCACATCAGCTGTTCTGGAACCAGTAACTCAGAGTTTCCCATCTCAGAGTAAATTAATTCAAAGTTCAGGGTTACACTCAGAGTTTGTTGAACCTCCTACCTGGAATACAAATCTGGACTACATGTATTTGATGGTGTGGTGCTGCAGCACAGTTGTAGCTTCAGATTTGATTTCAATTGTTAATGAAGCAAAAGAGTTACACCACGAAATCTTGTTCTTACAAGTTTTTGCTATTAGGCATTTATTTAGGAAAATGTAGAAACGACACACATGAGCTGGTCAATTTGGTCTATGGTATTATGTCAGGTATGTGAGAGCGACAGTGGGGGGAGAGAAAGATAGGGGGGGGGGCAGGGAGTGGAGTGTGTGTGTGTGTGTGTGTGTGTGTGTAATTGTGTCGCTAAAAATTGCAAATTATGAGTTGCAGGTTGCTTTAAGGTTACACTATTTTTTTTCTCCATCTCTCTCTCTCTCTCTCTCTCTCCCTGTCTTTCTCTCTCATACATACACCCACAATGAATATTTGGCATGTATACTCTGACTAGGAGTTAAAAACCAAAAAAAAAATTAATTTTTTTATGGTTGTTTTTCAACAAAGACAAAAAAAGTCCTGAAGGGGAACAGTGTCTATTTTTATTGAAAAATAGAAACTGCACCCAAAAATGATAATGCATCAAAATTGGTGTTGTAATTTATCATTCACATATCACAGACTGTGGTAAATAAAATAAAAAATCCATCCAACATTTATTATATATTTAATCTTAATTCATGTTTTTTTTTTCATTAAAGTAACAGTGACTTCATGTAAATAAAATGGCAAATATATTGTGGAAATCCTCAAAAGGAATGAATATTTGATATGCATAATCTGAGTACAACTTGGTTAAAAGATTTAAGCAAAAAAATGTAGAGAAATATATTAATATTTAATATTTTTTAGTTGTCCACACCGTTCCAAAGGGGACAGGTGTGATTTTTTATAAGATGTCCCGCAGGGTTAAAAATGCAAGGTTCTTATGAAGGTGGTGTGAGCTCATAATTTGAAACTTGTAGACACAAGCCATGTGACCTAATGAAACAACACATCCATATTCATTTGAAATCATGTGACCTAGTGAAAGCTTGAGTGAGGTGTACTGGCTGCTTTGAGAATGTAAGTGCAGCAAACAGACACAAATATAAACTAAGACCTACAAATGTTGAATTAATATCTGATTGTATACATATGTGACACTAATCATATATGTATAATAACAGTACAAATATGACACACACAGACAGACAGACATAGACGGCCGAGTTAGCGACATGCAGAGAGGGAGAGAAGGGAGAAAGAGGACAGAGGGAGGAAAGAGAGAGAGAGGGGGGGGGGGGGGGTGAGACAGGGAGTGGAGTGTGTGTGTGTGAGTGTGTGTGTTTGTCTGTGTGTGTCTATGTGTGCCATACTTCTACTGTTATTATACACATATGATTATTGTCACATATGTATACTATCAGATAATAATATATACTTCCCACATGTTGTACCACAATAGCCAGAATCATAAGTCAAACTCAGTTTTAAAAACTGTAAAGGGTTCTTAAGAAGGTGGTGTGAGCGTATATTTTGCAAGTTGAAGACATAAGCCATGTGACCTAATGAAACTTTGACAGTTTGTGATAGAAGTTAACCTGCAAGACAGTGGAGCACAAAGGCTCTGGAGAAGAGGCCAAGTTACTGACATGCAGTAAGAGGACACGAGAGAGAGAGAGAGAGAGAGAGAGAGAGAGAGAGAGAAAGAGAGAGAGAGATGGGGGGACAGGGAGGGAGAGAGAGAGAGTTTGCTGACATATTGACATATCTCACACATTCACATACTTCCTGTTTGTGGCAGACAAAGTTACACATTGCACGAAGTATACATAATGTTGTATGCATCAAATACACAGCATTTAATTTTTCTGTCAATTACATCAAAAGAAAGTGTTTGATGAGGCTACTGTGTTGTTGAATGTAACATTTCCTCAAAGATGTATATTCTTTCCTGATCTTTGTAACACTGTTACTGACTTGTACTTGAAATGAGGTGATTTACTGCAACCCTCCAGGTCAGTCTCTTGGGTTCAGAGACATAAAATTGATAAAAGAAATGAAAATACTTTTAAGGTTATTTTTAAAGTAATTTAAAACCTCATGTGTGTGTGACCACACACATACACACTTCACTCTGACACACAGACTGTCAGAGTGAAGCCTTTGTTATGCTAATTAATGACAGCTGCCGCTCACACACAGAGCAGAATGGCTTGAAACTTTCTCAAACAAATCCTTCCAGATTCCAAACCGTGGGTCCCATCTTCAATCTGAAAGCATCACCAGATAGATAAATTTGTTCTGAACGCACACATATAAAGCTGGTATGTCTATGGACTGAAAAATGTCACCTTAATCACAGGTTTACAGTGTGTTGGCCCTCATCTTTTCTTCCAGAGATCATCATGAGGAGTTGTGTCCTGCACCTTCTAACGCTTCTAAAATCCAAACCGTTCAAGTTATGACAAAGTCCTTCACAAGTAATGTTCAGCAGGGTTAGAGCTGTAATTTGTGCAAGTTTGAAGCAGTTATGATAAACGGTGTAGGAGCAAATAATTTTTGATCGACAGAATTTGTCAAAAACGCCATCTTACATTCAAAGACCGACAGCGCACTTCCTGTTGGAGTTAGGTCAGGGGTTGCAGCGCGACATTTGTAGATCTTTAAGAGACGAACGAGGCAGTTTTGGTTTGGTCTTTCTAAGTGGTTCCTACCCGTCGCACCGGGCATTTTAGTGTGTCTAGGTGGCACAACAAATCGTCAGGAGGTTTTGGCGCACATCACCTGAAACGCGCCATAACATCCAAACCATTCTAGTAATGGAAAAGTTACGCACAATAATTGATAAGGACACGTTGAATAATAATCTGTGCGAGTTTGAAGCCGATACGATAAACGGTGTAGGAGGAGATGTTTTTTAAAGGAATTTCTTTTTTTTTAGGAAAAATCTTACTTTGAAAGGAAATAGCTCACTTCCTGTTGGATTTAGGTCATAGGTGCGAGTGTGTGATTTGTAGGTCTTGATGAGACGAACACGGCTGTTTTGGTTTGATCTTCCTACGACGTTCCTACTGACTGCAGCGGCCATTTTAGTGGTCTAGACAGATAGGTGGCGCTACAGAGCCCATTTTGGCACTTTTCAGATTAATGTTTTCAGTTTATAAAATTTTTCGCCAATCCTGACATGCGTGCCAATTTTGGTGAGTTTTGGAGCATGTTTAGGGGGTCAAATTCCAGTTTAAAGTCGCGTCGGATGAAACAAACAATAATAATAAAAAACGGTACAAAAACAATAGGGTCCTCGCCCTTTCAGGCCGAGGTCCCTAATTAAAGCTGCAAGCAGCGTTGGGAGGGACCTCGGCCCCCCGCCGTCGTCCCCCAGCTCAAGTTGCAGACCTAAGCCATGTGACCTAATGAAACTTTGACATGTGCGATGATCAAACAACACACACACACACAAACACACACAGGCCTGTGTCTGTCAGAGTGAAGCCATTGTTATGCTAATTAATGACCACGTACTTAGGTGACAGCACAGGCACTTCAAGTTCAGTTTGACTAATGACTAATGATAACAGAATCAGCAGGACGCATTTGACACCACAGCAGCAACACAACCACACACACCACACTATCCAGGCACCGCTGTGATAGAAGTTAACCTGCAAGACAGTGGAGCACAAAGGCTCTGAAGAAGAGGCCGAGTTACTGATATGCAGTACGGCAGTTAGTGACAAGCAGAGAGGGAGAGAAGGGAGAGAGAGGAGAGAGGGGGGAGAAAGAGAGACAGAGAGAGAGAGAGGGGGGAGAGGGAGTGGAGTGTTTGTGTGTGTGTGTGTGTGAGTGTTATTGTGTCGCTAAAATTTGCAAATTATGAGCTGCAGGTTGCTCTAAGGTTACATTATTTTTTTTCTCCATGTCTCTCTCTCTCTCTCTCTCTCTCTCTCTGTCTCTCTCTCTCTCTGTCTATCTCTCTCTCCCTGTCTTTCTCTCTCATACATACACCCACAATGAATATTTGGTATGTATACTCTGACTAGGAGTTAAAAATCAAAAAAAAAAAATTAATATTTTTACGGTTGTTTTTCAACAAAGACAAAAAAAAAGTCCTGGAGGGGAACAGTGTCTATTTTTATTGAAAAATAGAAACTGCCCCCAAAAATGATAATGCATCAAAATTGGTGTTGTTATTTATCATTCACATATCACAGACTGTGATAAATAAAAAAAATCCATCCAACATTTATTATATAGTTAATCTTAATTCATGTTTTTTTCATTAAAGTAGCAGTGACTTCATGTAAATAAAATGGCAAATAAATTGTGAAAATCCTCAAAAGGAATGAATATTAGATATGCATAATCTGAGAACAAGTTGCTTAAAAGATTTAAGCAAAAAAATGTAAAGAAATATGTTAATATTAAATATTTTTCTGTTGTTCACACCGTTCAAGGACAGGTGTGATTTTTATAAGGGGGCCCAGGGGTTAAAAATGCAAGGTTCTTATGAAGGTGGTGTGAGCTTATAATTTGAAACTTGTAGACACAAGCCATGTGACCTAATGAAACTTTGACATGTGTGATGATCAAACAACACATCCATATTCATTTGAAATCATGTGACCTAGTGAAAGCTTGAGTGATGTACTGGCTGCTTTGAGGATCTAAGTGCAGCAAACAGACACAAATATATACTAAGACCTACAAATGTTGAATTAAAATCTGATTGTATACATATGTGACACTAATAATATGTGTATAATAACACTAGAAGTATGACACACACAGACAGACAGACATAGACGGCCGAGTTCTCAACATGCAGAGAGGGAGAGACGAGAGAAAGTGGACAGAGGGAGGAGAGAGAGAGAGAGAGAGAGAGAGAGAGAGAGAGAGAGAGAGAGAGTGTGTGTGTGTGTGTGTGTGTGTGTGTGTGTGTGTGTGTGTGTGTGTGTGTGTGTGTATGTGTGTCTCTGTGTGTGTCCATGTCTGTCTGTGTGTGACATACTTCTCCTGTTATTACACACATATGATGATTGTCACATATGTATACTATCAGATATTAATATATACTTCCCACATGTTGTACCACAATAGCCAGGATCATAAGTCAAACTCAATTTTAAAAACTGTAAAGGGTTCTTATGAAGGTGGTGTGAGCGTATATTTTGAAAGTTATAGACATAAGCCATGTGACCTAATGAAACTTTGACATGTGTGATGATCAAATCAAACCTCTGTCGTTTTTATATTTATTTGTTTTAATAACACTGTGCACAAGGACCAGACTGTCAGTCTGTCAGATCAGCTCTGAAATGTTTAATGCTCATAATATGTAGGTCTTATTGTTTACATTTTAAAAATCTTTATGACGCTTCAAAGACGTACTATCAATGACTAATAATCTCTATCAATGATGTTATTAGTCACACTGATGGAACATAATTCCTATAGCCTAATATTGCAAATTATTTGTTAATATTTCTGAGTGAGCAATGGTGCAACATTGCAGAGTCTTTAAATTTACTACATCTGTAACTGAAATACTGTCACTGAATGCTGTTGAGTCAAGAAACAAATATCGATCAATCAATCAATCAATCAATCAATATCACAAATCACAATTTGCCTCACAGGGCTTTACAGCATACAACATCCGTCTATCCTCAGGACCCCATGAGACAGAAGGGGAGACAGAGAGAGATGCAGGAGAGATGATCATGACAGTAGCTTACAACAACATTAATGAAAGCAATAATATTAAAATTATAATTCTAGCAATTGTGGTACAATATGTTGAATTAATATCTGATAGTATACATATGTGACAATAATCATATGTGTATAATAACAGTAGAAGTATAACACAAACAGACATAGACGGCCGAGTTAGACATGCAGAAAGGGAGAAAAGGGAGAAAGAGGACAGAGGGGGGAGAGAGAGAGAGACAGAGATCTTAATCTTTTTTTTATAGTTTTCTGACTTACTTTTATTATTGTACTTTATTTGTAAATTTTAATGTCTTTGGCAATATTGTTAATCTACAGTCATGCCAATAAAGCTCATTGAATTGAGAGAAAGAGAGGGGGAGTGGAGTGTGTGTACAATATGTTGAATTAATATCTGATTGTATACATATGTGACACTAATCATATGTGTATAATAAAAGGGAGTGGAGTGTGTGTGTGTGGGTGTCTGTCTGTCTGTGTGTCTCTGTGTGTCCGTGTCTGTCTGTGTGTGCCATAATTCTACTGTTATTACACATATGATTATTGTCACATATGTATGACAAAGTTTTAGGAATGAGTTTGGTAAATGTTATACTGTCATGTCTGTGTGACCACACACACTTCACTCTGACAGTGTGTCAGAGTGAAGCATTTGTTATGCTAATTGATGAGAGCTGCATCTCACACACAGAGCAGAATGGCTTGAAACTTTCTCAAACAAATCCTTCCAGATTCCAAACCGTGGGTCCCATCTTCAATCTGAAAGCATCACCAGATAGATAAATTTGTTCTGAACGCAAACATATAAAGCTTGTATGTCTATGGACTGAAAAATGTCACCTTAATCACAAGTTTACAGTGTGTGGCCTCATCTTTTCTTCCAGAGATCATCATGAGGAGTTGTGTCCTGCACCTTCTAACGCTTCTTAAATCCAAACCGTTCAAGTTATGACAAAGTCCTTCACAAGTAATGTTCAGCAGGGTAGAGCTGTAATTTGTGCAAGTTTGAAGCAGTTATGATAAACGGTGTAGGAGCAAATAATTTTGATCGACAGAATTTGTGAAAACGCCATCTTACATTCAAAGACCGACAGCTCACTTCCTGTTGGAGTTAGGTCAGGGGTTGCAGCACGACATTTGTAGGTCTTTATGAGACGAACGAGACAGTTTTGGTTTGGTCTTTCTAAGTGGTTCCTACCCGTCGCACCGGGCATTTTAGTGTGTCTAGGTGGCACAACAAATCCTCAGGAGGTTTTGGCGCACATCACCTGAAACGCGTCATAACATCCAAACCAGTCGAGGATTGAAAAAGTTACGCACAATAATTGATAAGGACACGTTGAAGAATAATGTGTGCGAGTTTGAAGCCGATACGATAAACGGTGTCGGACTAGTTGATTTTTAAAGGATTTTTTTTTTTTGAGGAAAACTCTTATTTTGAAAGGGAAATATCTCACTTCCTGTTGGAGTTAGGTCATGGGTGTGAGCGCGTGATTTGTAGGTCTTGATGAGACGAACGAGGCTGTTTTGGTTTGATCTACGACGTTCCTACTGGCTGCAGCGGCCATTTTTGTGTTTCTAGGTGGCGCTAGAGAGCCCATTTTGGCACTTTTCAGATTAATTTCGTCAGTTTATAAAATTTTTCGCCATTCCTGACAGGCATGCCAATTTTGGTGAGTTTTCGAGCATGTTTAGGGGGTCAAATTCCAGTTGAAAGTCGCGTACGCTGAAAGAAAGAAAGAAACAATAATAATAATAATAATAATAATAATAATAATAATAATAATAATTAAAGCTGCAAGCAGCATTTGGCGGGACCTCGCACTCGCGCCCATTTCCGCCCCCAGCCCATTTCGTCACTGTGAATTATTTAGAAATATCAAACATATTGCCACAAACATCAGAAAATCCTTACAGAGCTGAACGTTTTGATGTTTGAATGCTTTCTGTAGCTGTAGGTATGTACAAGTGATGTCACATTATGCAAATTAGATGAGCGAATTTCTTCCCATCAGATTCCTCTTCCTTTATTTTGAGGAAGAGACGACACTCAACACAAAACAAAATAAATCTACTGTGTAAATGTTGGTCCAAACTGTTGGTCCAATCATGAAAATAATGTGATGATGAGAGAGATAAAGTTATACAGAAGATCTGTTTAGTAGCAGTTGAGGTGGCATGTGTGCATCTTTAAAACTGATAAAATAAACAGTGTAGGAGGAGATGTGTTTTCTTGAGACCACGTTGAGGCGAAATCTTACTTTGAAAGGTCAAACAGCTCACTTCCTGTTGGAATCAGGTCATGGGTGTCAATGCGTGATTTGTAAGTCAAACACACCAGTTTTGGTTTGATCTTGATACGACATCCCTACGGGCTGTAGTGGCCATTTTAGTGTGTCTAGGTGGCGCTAGAGAGCCCATTTTGGCACTGTAGGGGTTAATAATGTGTATTTGCTGTTTCAAATGAAGTTTCTGCTGCTGTAATCTGTCCTTTAAAGATTGTGAGACACACAGACAGAGAGCCGTGTGGTTATGTGTGTGTGTGTGTGCAGCCGTTGTCATGGCGATTAATGACTTGTCAGCACCTGTGGCACACACAGACAGCTAAGGAGAGCAGCTCACCAAAGGCTGTTTATAATGGGTTTTAACTCCTCGAACAAATGCTTCGCATGCCCAAACCGTTGGTCCAAGCAAGAAATTAAAGTGATTTTGAGAGACAGCCACTTCTCGTGAACGCACGTGTCGTGCTTTATATTTCTCGAGTCAAAAATGTGGTCAGGGGAGCGAGTTTAAAATGTGTTGCACCTAAGCTGTTTCCAGAAATTTCTCCTCTGAGTTTACATGGGAGTGAATGAGAGAAAAATCGGCGCTCCCTTCGCTTTGGAGCCACTCAGCAAAAATGTGTATGTGTGAGAGATTCCATGTCAACATATCTGCGAGCAGGACAAATTTTCCTACGTTTTGTGGTATAAATTGTGTCTGTACAGTGAAAATTGTGGCCATGGCAGCGAGTTAAAGACAAAAGTTTTAGACGATTTTTAGAGCCCTCTCCACTCTAGCTCACAGCATTCCATGCAATACACACCCATTGTAAAGTGAGAATTTCTCCACTTTTGCTCATGGTACTTTGAGAGGCACAGATCAAAAACGGTAAAAGATATGAAAAAGATGAAAACATGAGTGAATAGATGAGACCTGTGGCAATATTTGAGAGTTGGAATGGAGTCTGTAGCACAAAGTATGGAGACGCTGTAAATGCTAGAAAAAGCCCAAGATTGGTCTCTTTCCCCGCTGCCATTCATTTCCTATGGGACAGCTTTGGAAGATCGTCAGGACGTTTTTCTGACATCTCACCTTATGGAGGCCACAAAATCCAAACGCAGCGAGTAATGAAAAAGTTGATTACAGTTGATCTGTAATCTGTGCAAGTTTGAAGTCGATAGGATAAACGCTGTATGAGAAGATGATTTTTTTAGGAAAGGCAGTTTTAAGGCAAAATCTTACTTTGAAAGGGCAAACAGCTCACTTCCTGTTGGAATCAGGTCCTGGGTGTCAATGCGTGATTTTTAGGTCTTGATGAAACGAACACGCCACTTTTGGTTTCATGTTTCTACGACGTTCCTACAGGCCGTGGCGGCCATTTTTGTGTGCCTAGGTGGCGCTAGAGAGCCCATTTTGGCACTTTAGGGGTTAATGTCACCATTTTATAAAATTTTTCACCGGTTCTGATGTGCGTGCCAAGTTTGGTGAGTTTTTGAGCATGTTTAGGGGGTCAAATTCCAGTTCAAAGAGGCGGCGGAAGAAAGAATAAAGAATAATAATAAACACAGCAAAAACAATAGGGTCCTCGCCTTCGGCGAGGACTGCTCTGTGAGCAGTCCTCTGCCTTAGGGCTCGGTCCCTAATAAACACTACAAGAACAAGAGGGTCCTCGCCCTTTCAGGCCGAGGTCCCTAATTAAAGCTGCAAGCAGCGTTGGGAGGGACCTCGGCCCCATGCCATCGTCCCCCAGCCCACAATCAATCAATCACTCAATCAATATCACACTTTGCCACACACACACACACACACACACACACACACAAACACACACAGGCTTGTGTCTGTCAGAGTGAAGCCATTGTTATGCTAATTAATGACCACGTACTTAGGTGACAGCACAGGCACTTCAAGCTCAGTTTGACTAATGACTAATGATAACAAAATCAGCAGGAGGCATTTGACACCACAGCAGCAACACAACCACATACGTCACACTATCCAGGCACCGCTGTGATAGAAGTTAACCTGCAAGACAGTGGAACACAAAGGCTCTGGAGAAGAGGCCGAGTTACTGACATGCAGTACGGCAGAGTTAGTGACATGCAGAGAGGGAGAGAAGGGAGAAAGAGGAGAGAGGGGGGAGAAAGAGAGACAGAGAGAGAGAGGGGGGAGAGGGAGTGGAGTGTTTGTGTGTGTGTGTGTGTGCGTGTGTAATTGTGTCACTAAAAATTGCAAATTATGAGCTGCAGGTTGCTCTAAGGTGACATTATTTTTTTCTCCATGTCTCTCTCTCTCTCTCTCTCTGTCTATCTCTCTCTCCCTGTCTTTCTCTCTCATACATACACCCACAATGAATATTTGGTATGTATCAATCAATCAATCAATCAATTTTATTTATAAAGCCCAATATCACAAATCACAATTTGCCTCACAAAAAAAAAAAAAAAAAAAAAAACCCCTTTAACGGGGGAAAAAAAAACGGTAGAAACCTCAGGAAGAGCAACTGAGGAGGGATCCCTCTTCCAGGACGGACAGACGTGCAATAGATGTCGTACAGAACAGATCAACATGATAAATTAACAGTAATCCATATGACACAGGGAGAGAGAGAGAGAGAGAGAGAGAGAGAGAGGGAGAGAGCGAGAGAGAGATATGCAGGTAATGACAGTATCTTACAACAACATTAATGGAAGTAATAATATTATAGTTATAGTTCTGGTTACTGCGGTACAATATGTTGAAAGTATGTATTAATACCTGGCAGTATACATGTGTGACAATAATCATATGTGTATAATAACAGAAGAAGTATGACTAATGACTAATGATGGCAGCAGCAGCAGGAGGCATCTGGCAGGACCACGGCAGCAGCACAACCACACACGTCACGCTGTCCAGGCACCGCTGTGATATGAGTTAATCTGAGAGACAGTGGAGCACAAAGGCTCCGGAGAAGAAGCCGAGTTAGTGACATCCAGAATGGTCGGGTTAGCTAGATGCAGTAATAAGATACGAGAGAGAGAGAGAGAGAGAGAGACGGGGCCCGGTGTATTATAGAGGGGTCCTCCGGCAGACTAGGCCTAAGTCAGCCTAACTAAGGGCTGGTACAGGACAAGCCTGAGCCAGCCCTAACTATAAGCTTTATCAAAGAGGAAAGTCTTAAGTCTAGTCTTAAATGTGGAGACAGTGTCTGCCTCCCGGACCGTAACAGGAAGATGATTCCACAGGAGAGGAGCCTGATAGCTAAAGGCTCTGGCTCCTGATCTACTTTTGGAGACTTTAGGGACCACGAGTAACCCTGCGTTCTCAGAGCGCAGTGTTCTGGTGGGATAATAAGGCACTATGAGCTCTCTAAGATATGATGGAGCTTGACCATTTAGAGCTTTATAAGTTAACAGTAGGATTTTAAATTCAATTCTGGATTTTACAGGGAGCCAGTGCAGAGAAGCTAAAACAGGAGAGATATGATCGCGTTTCTTAGTTCCTGTTAGTACACGTGCTGCTGCATTCTGAATTAGCTGGAGAGTTTTTAAGGACTTACTAGAGCTACCTGATAATAGAGAGTTACAATAATCCAGCCTTGAGGTAACAAAAGCGTGGACCAATTTTTCTGCATCTTTCCGGGTCAGGATAGGCCTAATTTTCGCAATATTACGCAGATGAAAAAATGCAGTCCGTGAGGTTTGCTTTAAATGAGAATTAAAAGACAAATCTTGATCAAATGTTACTCCGAGGTTTCTTACGGTAGTGGCAGGGGCCAGAGCAATGCCAACTATGTCATCAGATAAAGAGTCTCTGAGTTGTTTGGGGCCAAGAACAATAACTTCAGTTTTGTCTGAATTTAACATCAGGAAATTGGTGCTCATCCAAGTTTTTATGTCTTTAAGGCAATTATGGAGTTTAGTTAATTGATTGCTTTCTTCTGGCTTCATTGATAAATACAACTGAGTATCATCCGCATAACAATGGAAATTTATAGAGTGATTTCTAATGATGTTACCTAACGGAAGCATATATAGAGTAAACAGGATTGGTCCGAGCACAGAACCTTATGCGGAACTCCAAAACAAACTTTAGTACGTAAGGATGGTTCATTGCGAACGTCAACAAATTGAAAACGATCAGATAAATAAGATTTAAACCAGCTTAGTGCTGAACCTTTTTAGCCAATTAAGTGATCCAGTCTCTGCAGCAGAATTTGATGGTCAATTGTGTCAAACGCCGCACTAAGATCTAATAAAACAAGTACAGAGATGAGTCCTTTGTCTGAAGCAATCAGAAGGTCATTTGTAATTTTAACTAGAGCTGTCTCAGTGCTATGATGCACTCTAAATCCTGACTGAAATTCCTCAAATAAATTATTATCCTGGAGAAAATCACACAGCTGGTCTGCGACTACTTTCTCAAGGATCTTTGACATAAAGGGAAGATTAGATATTGGTCTATAGTTGGCTAACACCTCTGGATCCAGGGTGGGCTTTTTAGTAGAGGTTTAATTACAGCTACCTTAAAAGACTGTGGTACATAGCCTGTTAATAAGGATATATTGATCATATCTAATATATGAGTGTTAACTATAGGTAAGACCTCCTTAAGTAGCCTAGTTGGGATGGGGTCTAAGAGACACGTTGATGATTTGGATGAAGAAATCACTGCAGTCAATTCTTGAAGAGAAATTGGGGAGAAGCAATCTAAATATATATTAGATTTTACAGCTGTGTTTGAGGTTAGATAGGTACTATCTGAGGGCAGGAGGTCATGAATTTTGCCTCTAATAGTTAGAATTTTGTCATTAAAAAAGCTCATAAAATCATTACTGCTAAGGGCTAAGGGAATACAAGGCTCAATAGAGCTCTGACTCTCAGTCAGCCTGGCTACAGTGCTGAAAAGAAACCTGGGGTTGTTCTTATTGTCTTCTACTAGAGCTGAGTAATAGTTTGCTCTGGCATTGTGAAGGCCCCTCTTATAAGTTTTGAGACTGTCTGTCCAGATTAAACGAGATTCTTCCAGTTTGGTTAATCGCCAATTCCTTTCAAATTTTCGCGATATTTGTTTTAACTTACGGGTTTGAGAGTTATACCAAGGAGCGAACTTTCTTTGCTTTTTTAACTTCTTTTTAAGAGGAGCTACAGAGTCGAGCGTTGTTCGTAGCGAGCCTCACGGTGCTATCAACAAAATGATCAATTCGGGAGAGGTTAAAGTCGGCACAGGAAACCTCTGTTACTGAAGGTATTGGTATTGAATTTAACGACAAAGTAATCTTTTCCTTAAGTTTTGCGACAGCACTATCTGATAAACATCTAGTATAGTAACTGTTGCTGAGTGGCGTGTAATCGAGTAAAAAGAAATCAAAAGTAATCAGATAATGATCCGATAGCGAGGGATTCTGTGGAAAGACTTTTAGGTTATCAATTTCAATTCCATACGTCAGAACTAGATCAAGGGTATGGTTAAAACAATGAGTAGGTTCATGTACACCCTGACTGAAGCCAATGGAGTCTAATAATGAGATAAACGCTGTAGCCAGGAGTCATTATCGACGTCGACATGAATGTTAAAATCGCCTACAATAATAACTTTATCTGATTTAAGAACTAAACTGGATAAAAACTCTGAGAATTCAGATAAAAATTCAGAATACGGGCCAGGAGCACGGTACACTATAACAAATAAAAGTGGCTGCACGGTTTTCCAGGTCGGATGTAAAAGACTAAGAACGAGGCTTTCAAATGAATTATAATCTAGTTTAGGTTTAGGACTGATTAACAGACTAGAGTTAAAAATGGCTGCAACTCCCCCTCCTCGGCCGCTGCCTCGAGGAATGTGGGTATTATTATGACTGGGAGGAGTGGACTCATTTAGACTAACATATTCATCTTGACACAGCCAGGTTTCAGTGAGACTGAGTAAATCAATATGATTATCTGATATTAATTCGTTTACTAACACTGCTTTAGACGATAGAGACCTGATATTTAACAGTCCGCATTTAATTCTCCTGTTTTGTCTTTCTGTCACAGAAGAGGTTTTAATTGGGGTTGTTATGCACAACTCCTCTTTGTTTAATTTTAGATTTAGATAATTTAGGCGGTCGGGGGACAGACACCGTTTGTATAAAACTATTAAAACTATGGCTGGGTAACTGAACTAGAAGCTCAGAGAGGCGTTTAGGACTGCGACTCTGAGTCCTGATCTCAACTCTGGGTTGTCAGGGATTTAAATTACTAATAAAGTTTGCCAGGTTCCTAGAAATGAGAGCAGCTCCATCCAAAGTGGGATGAATGCCGTCTCTCCTAATAAGACCAGGTTTTCCCAGAAAGTTTGCCAATTATTAACAAAACCCACATCGTTTGCTGGACACCACCTGGACAGCCAGCGGTTAAATGATGACATGCGGCTAAACATGTCATCACTGGTCAGATTTGGGAGGGGTCCAGAGAAAACTATGGAGTCCGACATCGTTTTTGCGTATTCACACACCGAAGCAATATTAATTTTAGTGACCTCCGATTGGCGTAACCGGGTGTCATTGACGCCGACGTGAATAACAATCTTACTGAATCTACGTTTAGCTTTAGCCAGCAGCTTTAAATTAGATTCAATGTCGCCCGCTCTGGCCCCAGGAATACATTTGACTATGGCCGCTGGTGTTGCTAACTTCACGTTTCTCAGAATAGAGCTGCCAATAACCAGAGTTTTATCCTCAGCGGTGTGTCGCTGAGTGGGGAAAAGCGGTTGGAAACGTGAACAGGCTGGTGGTGAGCCGTGGGCTTGGCTTGAGCTGTGCTTCTGGCGAATCAGAACCCAACCTCCCGGCTGAACGGGAGTTACCGGAGGACAGTTAGCAGAGGCTAAGGCTAGGCTATGTGGCTCCGCGACCGGCTACAGGGGGCTGGCTAACTACCGCAGCTGCTGAATGGTTTTCCATGGTGCGGAGCCGCTTCTAATTCACTAAGCCTCGCCGCCAACGCAGCAAATAAGCTACACTTGTTACAATTACCACTGTCGCTAAAGGAGGCAGAGGCATAACTGAACATTTGACACACCGGGCAACAGAGGGCAGGAGAAGGAGAAGCCATGGCTAAGCTAATGTAGCTACCAAGGCTAAGAGCGTGCAAACAACAGCTAAGAGATTAGCGAGAAAGTCGTAGAAAGGAGGAGAGCTATAGGTGCTTAAACAGAACCAGTGTGGGTTATGACTTGAAGTAGACGTTAAAGCAACTGAGGTGAGAAAGCAGGCAAGTGGAATTCACCAGAGCAGTACAGAGACGCTGTCACAGAAACACCGGAAATGACACAACTCGCTTACCGCAATACGTCAGCACGTCAGCCTGTCAGTAGTATGTATACTACTGACATGCAGTACGGCAGGCTTAGTGACATGCAGAGAGGGAGAGAAGGGAGAGAGAGGGGAGAGGGGGGAGAAAGAGAGACAGAGAGAGAGAGGGGGAACAGGGAGTGGAGTGTGTGTGTGTGTGTGTGTGTGTGTGTGTGTGTGTGTGTGTGTGTGTGCGTGAGTGAGTGTAATTGTGTCGCTAAAACTTGCAAATTATGAGCTGCAGGTTGCTTTAAGGTTACATTATTTTTTTTCTCCATGTCTCTCTCTCTCTCTCTCTCTCTCTCTCTCTCTCTCTCTCTATATATATATATATATCTCCCTGGGGATTGGGGATTATTTATTAATATTTCTGAGTGAGCAATAGTGCAGCATTTCAAATCTTTAAATTTACTACATTTGTAGCTGATATGATGTCACTGAATGCTGTTGACTCAAGATACAAATTCAATCAATCAATCAATCAATCAATCAATCAATCAATCAATGTCACACATGACAAATTGCCTCACAGGGCTTTACAGCACACAACATCCCTCTGTCTTCAGGAACCAATAAAGGTGGTGTGACTTTATATTTTGAACGTTGTATACTATCAGACATTAATATATACTTCCCCAATGTTGTACCACAATAGCCAGAATCATAAGTCAAACTCAATTTTAAAAACTGTAAAGGGTTCTTATGAAGGTGGTGTGAGCGTATATTTTGCAATTTGTAGACATAAGCCATGTGACCTAATGAAACTTTGACAGTTTGTGATAGAAGTTAACCTGCAAGACAGTGGAGCACAAAGGCTCTGAAGAAGAGGCCGAGTTACTGACATGCAGTAACAGGACACGAGAGAGAGAGAGAGAGAGAGAGAGAGAGAGAGAGAGAGAGTTTGCTGACATATTGACATATCTCACACGTTCACATACTTCCTGTTTGTGGCAGACAAAGTTACAGATTGCACTCAGTATACATAATGTTGTATCCATCAAAAACACAGCATTTAATTTTTCTGTCAATTACATCAAAAGAAAGGTGTTTGATGAGACTACTGTGTTGTTGAATGTAACATTTCCTCAAAGATGTATATTCTTTCCTGATGTTTGTAACACTGTTACTGACTTGTACTTGAAATGAGGTGATTTACTGCAACCCTCCAGGTCAGTCTCTTGGGTTCAGAGACATAAAATTGATAAAATACATGGAAATACTTTTAAGGTCATTTTAAAGTAATTTAAAACCTCATGTGTGTGTGACCACACACATACACACTTCACTCTGACACACAGACTGTCAGAGTGAAGCCTTTGTTATGCTAATTAAGGACTGCATGCAGCTGACACACAGAGCAGAATGGCTTGAAACTTTCTCAAACAAATCCTTCCAGATGCCAAACCGTGGGTCCCATCTTCAATCTGAAAACATCACCAGATAGATAAATTTGTTCTGAACGCAAACATATAAAGCTTGTATGTCTATGGACTGAAAAATGTCACCTTAATCACAAGTTTACAGTGTGTTGGCCCTCATCTTTTCTTCCAGAGATCATCATGAGGAGTTGTGTCCTGCACCTTCTAACGCTTCTAAAATCCAAACCGTTCAAGTTATGACAAAGTCCTTCACAAGTAATGTTCAGCAGGGGGAGAGCTGTAATTTGTGCAAGTTTGAAGCAGTTATGATAAACGGTGTAGGAGCAAATAATTGTTGATCGACAGAATTTGTGAAAAACGCCATCTTGCATTCAAAGACCGACAGCTCACTTCCTGTTGGAGTTAGGTCAGGGGTTGCAGCGCGACATTTGTAGGTCTTTATGAGACGAACGAGACAGTTTTGGTTTGGTCTTTCTAAGTGGTTCCTACCCGTCGCACCGGGCATTTTAGTGTGTCTAGGTGGCACAACAAATCGTCAGGAGGTTTTGGAGCACATCACCTGAAACGCGCCATAACATCCAAACCATTCTAGTAATGGAAAAGTTACGCACAATAATTGATAAGGACACGTTGAACAATAATCTGTGCGAGTTTGAAGCAGATACGATAAACGGTGTAGGAGGAGATGTTTTTTAAAGGAATTTTTTTTGAGGAAAATCTTACTTTGAAAGGAAATAGCTCACTTCCTGTTGGATTTAGGTCATAGGTGCGAGTGCGTGATTTGTAGGTCTTGATGAGACGAACACGGCTGTTTTGGTTTGATCTTCCTACGACGTTCCTACTGGCTGCAGCGGCCATTTTAGTGGTCTAGACAGATAGGTAGCGCTACAGAGCCCATTTTGGCACTTTTCAGATTAATTTTTTCATTTTAAAAAATTTTTCGCCAGTCCTGCCATGCGTGCCAATTTTGGTGAGTTTTGGAACATGTTCAGGGGGTCAAATTCCAGTTCAAAGTGGCGTATAATGAAAGAAAGAAACAATAATAATAATAATTAAAGCTGCAAGCAGTGTTGGGAGGGACCTCGGCCCCACGCCGTCGTCCCCCAGCTCAAGTTGCAGACCTAAGCCATGTGACCTAATGAAACTTTGACATGTGCGATGATCAAACAACACACACACACAAACACACACAGGCCTGTGTCTGTCAGAGTGAAGCCATTGTTATGCTAATTAATGACCACATACTTAGGTGACAGCACAGGCACTTCAAGTTCAGTTTGACTAATGACTAATGATAACAGAATCAGCATGACGCATTTGACACCACAGCAGCAACACAACCACACACATCACACTATCCAGGCACCGCTGTGATAGAAGTTAACCTGCAAGACAGTGGAACACAAAGGCTCTGGAGAAGAGGCCGAGTTACTGACATGCAGTACGGCAGTTAGTGACAAGCAGAGAGGGAGAGAAGGGAGAGAGGAGAGAGGGGGGAGAAAGAGAGACAGAGAGAGAGAGAGAGAGGGGGGACAGGGAGTGGAGTGTGTGTGTGTCTGTGTGTGTGAGTGTAATTGTGTCGCTAAAATTTGCAAATTATGAACTGCAGGTTGCTTTAAGGTTACATTATTTTTTTTCTCCATGTCTCTCTCTCTCTCTACATATATATATATATATATATATATATATATATATATATATATATATATATATATATCTCGCTGTCTTTCTCTCTCATACATACACCCACAATGAATATTTGGTATGTATACTCTGACTAGGAGTTAAAAATCAAAAAAAAAATTAATATTTTTATGGTTGTTTTTCAACAAAGACAAAAAAAAGTCCTGAAGGGGAACAGTGTCTATTTTTATTGAAAAATAGAAACTGCCACCAAAAATGATAATGCATCAAAATTGGTGTTGTTATTTATCATTCACATATCACAGACTGTGATAAATAAAATAAAAAAATCCATCCAACATTTATTATATAGTTAATCTTAATTCATGTTTTTTCATTAAAGTAACAGTGACTTCATGTAAATAAAATGGCAAATATATTGTGAAAATCCTCAAAAGGAATGAATATTAGATATGCATAATCTGAGAACAAGTTGCTTAAAAGATTTAAGCAAAAAAATGTAGAGAAATATGTTAATATTTAATATTTTTCTGTTGTTCACACCGTTCCGAAGGGGACAGAAGAGTTAAAAATGCAAGGTTCTTATGAAGGTGGTGTGAGCTTATAATTTGAAACTTGTAGACACAAGCCATGTGACCTAATGAAACTTTGACATGTGTGATGATCAAACTACACATCCATATTCATTTGAAATCATGTGACCTAGTGAAAGCTTGAGTGATATGTACTGGCTGCTTTGAGGATCTAAGTGCAGCAAACAGACACAAATATATACTAAGACCTACAAATGTTGAATTAAAATTTGATTGTATACATATGTGACACTAATCATATGTGTATAATAACACTAGAAGTATGACACACACAGACAGACAGACATAGACGGCCGAGTTCTCAACATGCAGAGAGGGAGAGACGAGAGAAAGAGGACAGAGTGTGGAGAGAGAGAGAGAGAGAGAGAGAGAGAGAGAGAGAGAGCAGCTTAGCAGCAGCAACATATGTCAGGTTATGCCACAGCCTGAGGGACAACCATCACAACACCCGACACACCTGTCTATATTTACAGTCCTTGTAACTCACAATCTACATTTTTCTTTATTCATTTTTTTTCTATATTATATATTAGTGTATTGTATTGTAGATTGGTGTATTTTGTATTATATATCATATATTTAATCTTTTTTTTTATAGTTTTCTGACTTACTTTTATTATTGTACTTTATTTGTAAATTTTAATGTCTTTGGCAATATTGTTAATCTACAGTCATGCCAATAAAGCTTACTAAATTGAGAATTGAGAATTGAGAGAGAGAGAGAGAGAGAGGGGGGGGGATAGGGAGTGGAGTGTGTGTGTGTGTGTGTGTGTGTGTGTGTGTGTGTCTGTCTGTGTCTGTCTGTGTGTGCCATACTTCTCCTGTTATTACACATATATGATTATTGTCACATATGTATACTATCAGATATTAATATATACTTCCCACATGTTGTACCACAATAGCCAGGATCATAAGTCAAACTCAATTTTAAAAACTGTAAAGGGTTCTTATGAAGGTGGTGTGAGCGTATATTTTGAAAGTTATAGACATAAGCCATGTGACCTAATGAAACTTTGACATGTGTGATGATCAAATCAAACCTCTGTCGTTTTTATATTTATTTGTTTTAATAACACTGTGCACAAGGACCAGACTGTCAGTCTGTCAGATCAGCTCTGAAATGTTTAATGCTCATAATATGTAGGTCTTATTGTTTACATTTTAAAAATCTTTATGACGCTTCAAAGACGTACTATCAATGACTAATAATCTCTATCAATGATGTTATTGGTCACACTGATGGAACATAATTCCTATAGCCTAATATTGCAAATTATTTGTTAATATTTCTGAGTGAGCAATGGTGCAACATTGCAGAGTCTTTAAATTTACTACATCTGTAACTGAAATACTGTCACTGAATGCTGTTGAGTCAAGAAACAAATATCGATCAATCAATCAATCAATATCACAAATCACAATTTGCCTCACACGGCTTTACAGCATACAAAATCCCTCTATCCTCAGGACCCCATGAGACAGAAGGGGAGACAGAGAGAGATGCAGGAGAGATGATCATGACAGTAGCTTACAACAACATTAATGAAAGCAATAATATTAAAATTATAATGCTAGCAATTGTGGTACAATATGTTGAATTAATATCTAATAGTATACATATGTGACAATAATCATATGTGTATAATAACAGTAGAAGTATAACACACACAGACATAGACGACCGAGTTAGACATGCAGAAAGGGAGAAAAGGGAGAAAGAGGACAGAGGGGGGAGAGAGAGAGAGACAGAGAAAGAGGGGGGGCAGGGAGTGGGTGTGTACAATATGTTGAATTAATATCTGATTGTATACATATGTGACACTAATCATATGTGTATAATAAAAGGGAGTGGAGTGTGTGTGTGGGTGTCTGTCTGTCTGTCTGTGTGTCTCTGTGTGTCCGTGTCTGTCTGTGTGTGCCATAATTCTACTGTTATTATACACATATGATTATTGTCACATATGTATGACAAAGTTTTAGGAATGAGTTTGGTAAATGTTATACTGTCATGTCTGTGTGACCACACACACTTCACTCTGACAGTGTGTCAGAGTGAAGCCTTTGTTATGCTAATTGATGAGAGCTGCATTTCACACACAGAGCAGAATGGCTTGAAACTTTCTCAAACAAATCCTTCCAGATTCCAAACTGTGGGTCCCATCTTCAATCTGAAAGCATCACCAGATAGATAAATTTGTTCTGAACGCAAACATATAAAGCTTGTATGTCTATGGACTGAAAAATGTCACCTTAATCACAGGTTTACAATGTGTTGGCCCTCATCTTTTCTTCCAGAGATCATCATGAGGAGTTGTGTCCTGCACCTTCTAACGCTTCTTAAATCCAAACCGTTCAAGTTATGACAAAGTCCTTCACAAGTAATGTTCAGCAGGGTAGAGCTGTAATTTGTGCAAGTTTGAAGCAGTTATGATAAACGGTGTAGGAGCAAATAATTTTTGATCGACAGAATTTGTGAAAAACGCCATCCTACATTCAAAGACCGACAGCTCACTTCCTGTTGGAGTTAGGTCAGGGGTTGCAGCGCGACATTTGTAGGTCTTTATGAGACGAACGAGACAGTTTTGGTTTGGTCTTTCTAAGTGGTTCCTACCTGTCGTACCGGGCATTTTAGTGTGTCTAGGTGGCACAACAAATCCTCAGGAGGTTTTGGCGCACATCACCTGAAACACGTCATAACATCCAAACCAGTCGAGGATTGAAAAAGTTACGCACAATAATTGATAAGGACACGATGAAGAATAATGTGTGCGAGTTTGAAGCCGATACGATAAACGGTGTCGGACTAGTTGATTTTTAAAGGAATTTTTTTTTTTGAGGAAAACTCTTATTTTGAAAGGGAAATATCTCACTTCCTGTTGGAGTTAGGTCATGGGTGCGATCGTGTGATTTGTAGGTCTTGATGAGACGAACGAGGCTGTTTTGGTTTGATCTTCCTACGACGTTCTTACTGGCTGCAGCGGCCATTTTTGTGTTTCTAGGTGGCGCTAGAGAGCCCATTTTGGCACTTTTCAGATTAATTTCGTCAGTTTATAAAATTTTTCGCCAGTCCTGACAGGCATGCCAATTTTGGTGAGTTTTCGAGCATGTTTAGGGGGTCAAATTCCAGTTGAAAGTCGCGTACGCTGAAAGAAAGAAAGAAACAATAATAATAATAATAATAATAATAATAATAAACACTACAAGAACAAGAGGGTCCTCGCCCTTTCAGGCCGAGGTCCCTAATTAGGTCACATGGCTTAGGTCTGCAACTTGAGCTGGGGGACGACGGCGGGGGGCCGAGGTCCCTCCCAACGCTGCTAGCAGCTTTAATTAGGGACCTTGGCCTGAAAGGGCGAGGACCCTCTTGTTCTTGTAGTGTTTATTATTATTATTATTATTATTATTATTATTATTATTATTATTGTTTCTTTCTTTCTTTCAGCGTACGCGACTTTCAACTGGAATTTGAACGGTTTGGATTTTAGAAGCGTTAGAAGGTGCAGGACACAACTCCTCATGATGATCTCTGGAAGAAAAGATGAGGGCCAACACACTGTAAACCTGTGATTAAGGTGACATTTTTCAGTCCATAGACATACAAGCTTTATATGTTTGCGTTCAGAACAAATTTATCTATCTGGTGATGTTTTCAGATTGAAGATGGGACCCACGGTTTGGCATCTGGAAGCATTTGTTTGAGAAAGTTTCAAGCCATTCTGCTCTGTGTGTGAGCTGCATGCAGTCCTTAATTAGCATAACAAAGGCTTCACTCTGACACACTGTCAGAGTGAAGTGTGTGTGGTCACACAGACATGACAGTATAACATTTACCAAACTCATTCCTAAAACTTTGTCATACTTATGTGACAATAATCATATGTGTATAATAACAGTAGAATTATGGCACACACAGACAGACACGGACACACAGAGACACACAGACAGACAGACAGACACCCACACACACACTCCACTCCCTTTTATTATACACATATGATTAGTGTCACATATGTATACAATCAGATATTAATTCAACATATTGTACACACACTCCACTCCCTGCCCCCCCCCCTTTCTCTGTCTCTCTCTCTCTCTCTCTCTATCTCTGTCTCTCTCTCCCCCCTCTGTCCTCTTTCTCCCTTCTCTCCCTTTCTGCATGTCTAACTCGGCCGTCTATGTCTGTGTGTGTTATACTTCTACTGTTATTATACACATATGATTATTGTCACATATGTATACTATCAGATATTAATTCAACATATTGTACCACAATTGCTAGAATTATAATTTTAATACTATTGCTTTCATTAATGTTGTTGTAAGCTACTGTCATGATCATCTCTCCTGCATCTCTCTCTGTCTCCCCTTCTGTCTCATGGGGTCCTCAGGATAGAGGGATGTTGTATGTTGTAAAGCCCTGTGACGCAAATTGTGATTTGTGATATTGATTGATTGATTGATCGATATTTGTTTCTTGACTCAACAGCATTCAGTGACAGTATTTCAGTTACAGATGTAGTAAATTTAAAGACTCTGCAATGTTGCACCATTGCTCACTCAGAAATATTAACAAATAATTTGCAATATTAGGCTATAGGAATTATGTTCCATCAGTGTGACTAATAACATCATTGATAGAGATTATTAGTCATTGATAGTATGTCTTTGAAGCGTCATAAAGATTTTTAAAATGTAAACAATAAGACCTACATATTATGAGCATTAAACATTTCAGAGCTGATCTGACAGACTGACAGTCTGGTCCTTGTGCACAGTGTTATTAAAACAAATAAATATAAAAACGACAGAGGTTTGATTTGATCATCACACATGTCAAAGTTTCATTAGGTCACATGGCTTATGTCTATAACTTTCAAAATATACGCTCACACCACCTTCATAAGAACCCTTTACAGTTTTTAAAATTGAGTTTGACTTATGATCCTGGCTATCGTGGTCCAACATGTGGGAAGTATATATTAATATCTGATAGTATACATATGTGACAATAATCATATGTGTGTAATAACAGGAGAAGTATGGCACACACAGACAGACATGGACACACACAGAGACACACACACACACACACACACACACACACACACACACACTCCACTCCCTATCCCCCCTCTCTCTCTCTCTCTCTCTCTCTCTCTCTCTCTCTCTCTCTCTCTCCTCCCTCTGTCCTCTTTCTCTCGTCTCTCCCTCTCTGCATGTTGAGAACTCGGCCCTCTATGTCTGTCTGTCTGTGTGTGTCATACTTCTAGTGTTATTATACACATATTATTAGTGTCACATATGTATACAATCAGATTTTAATTCAACATTTGTAGGTCTTAGTATATATTTGTGTCTGTTTGCTGCACTTAGATCCTCAAAGCAGCCAGTACACATCACTCAAGCTTTCACTAGGTCACATGATTTCAAATGAATATGGATGTGTTGTTTGATCATCACACATGTCAAAGTTTCATTAGGTCACATGGCTTGTGTCTACAAGTTTCAAATTATAAGCTCACACCACCTTCATAAGAACCTTGCATTTTTAACCCTGCGGGCCCCCCTTCGGAACGGTGTGAACAACAGAAAAATATTAAATATTAACATATTTCTCTACATTTTTTTGCTTAAATCTTTTAAGCAACTTGTTCTCAGATTATGCATATCTAATATTCATTCCTTTTGAGGATTTTCACAACATATTTGCCATTTTATTTACATGAAGTCACTGTTACTTTCATGAAAAAAACATGAATTAAGATTAACTATATAATAAATGTTGGATGGATTTTTTTTATTTTATTTATCACAGTCTGTGATATGTGAATGATAAATAACAACACCAATTTTGATGCATTATCATTTTTGGCAGTTTCTATTTTTCAATAAAAATAGACACTGTTCCTGTTCTTTTGTCTTTGTTGAAAAACAACCATAGAAATATTAATTTTTTTTTTTGATTTTTAACTCCTAGTCAGAGTATACATGCCAAATATTCATTGTGGGTGTATATATGAGAGAGAGAGAGAGACATGGAGAAAAAAATAATGTAACCTTAAAACAACCTGCAGTTCATAATTTGCAAATTTTAGCGACACAATTACACTCACACACACACACACACACACACACACACACACACACACACACACACACACACACACACACACTCCACTCCCTGTCCCCCCCTCTCTCTCTCTCTCTCTCTCTCTCTCTGTCTCTCTTTCTCCCCCCTCTCCCCTCTCTCTCCCTTCTCTCCCTCTCTGCATGTCACTAACTCTGCCGTACTGCATGTCAGTAGTATACATACCAAATATTCATTGTGGGTGTATGTATGAGAGAGAAAGACAGGGAGATATATTATATATGTAGAGAGAGAGAGAGAGAGAGAGAGAGAGACATGGAGAAAAAAAATAATGTAACCTTAGAGCAACCTGCAGCTCATAATTTGCAAATTTTAGCGACACAATAACACTCACACACACACACAAACACTCCACTCCCTCTCCCCCCTCTCTCTCTCTCTCTGTCTCTCTTTCTCCCCCCTCTCTCCTCTCTCTCCCTTCTCTCCCTCTCTGCTCGTCACTAACTGCCGTACTGCATATCAGTAACTCGGCCTCTTCTCCAGAGCCTTTGTGTTCCACTGTCTTGCAGGTTAACTTCTATCAGTGTTGTGCCTGGATAGTGTGGTGTGTGTGGTTGTGTTGCTGCTGTGGTGTCAAATGCATCCTGCTGATTCTGTTATCATTAGTCATTAGTCAAACTGAACTTGAAGTGCCTGTGCTGTCACCTAAGTACGTGGTCATTAATTAGCATAACAATGGCTTCACTCTGACAGACACAGGCCTGTGTGTGTTTGTGTGTGTGTGTTGTTTGATCATCGCACATGTCAAAGTTTCATTAGGTCACATGGCTTAGGTCTGCAACTTGAGCTGGGGGACGACGGCGGGGGGCCGAGGTCCCTCCCAACGCTGCTTGCAGCTTTAATTATTATTAGTTCTTTCAGCGTACGCGACTTTCAACTGGAATTTGACCCCCTAAACATGCTCCAAAACTCACCAAAATTGGCACGCATGTCAGGACTGGTGAAAAATTTTATAAAATGAAAAAATTATTCTGAAAAGTGCCAAAATGGGCTCTGTAGCGCCACCTATCAGTCTAGACCACTAAAATGGCCGCTGCAGCCAGTAGGAACGTCGTAGGAAGATCAAACCAAAACAGCCGTGTTCGTCTCATCAAGACCTACAAATCACGCACTCGCACCTATGACCTCAATCCAACAGGAAGTGAGCTATTTCCTTTCAAAGTAAGGTTTTTCCTCAAAAAAAGAAATTCCTTTAAAAATCAACTAGTCCGACACCGTTTATCGTATCGGCTTCAAACTCGCACAGATTATTGTTCAACGTGTCCTTATCAATTATTGTGCGTAACTTTTTCAATCCTCGACTGGTTTGGATGTTATGGCGTTTCAGGTGATGCGCCAAAACCTCCTGATGATTTGTTGTGCCACCTAGACACACTAAAATGCCCGTGTGACGGGTAGGAACCACTTAGAAAGACCAAACCAAAACTGTCTCGTTCGTCTCATCAAGACCTACAAAAGTCGCGATTCAACCCCTGACCTAACTCCACAAGGAAGTGAGTTGTCGGTCTTTGAATGTAAGATGGCGTTTTGACAAATTCTGTCGATCAAAAATTATTTGCTCCTACACCGTTTATCATAACTGCTTCAAACTTGCACAAATTACAGCTCTACCCCTGCTGAACATTACTTGTGAAGGACTTTGTCATAACTTGAACGGTTTGGATTTTAGAAGCGTTAGAAGGTGCAGGACACAACTCCTCATGATGATCTCTGGAAGAAAAGATGAGGACCAACACACTGTAAACTTGTGATTAAGGTGACATTTTTCAGGCCATAGACATACAAGCTTTATATGTTTGCGTTCAGAACAAATTTATCTATCTGGTGATGCTTTCAGATTTAAGATGGGACCCACGGTTTGGCATCTGGAAGGATTTGTTTGAGAAAGTTTCAAGCCATTCTGCTCTGTGTCTGAGCTGTATGCAGTCCTTAATTAGCATAACAAAGGCTTCACTCTGACACACTGTCAGAGTGAAGTGTGTGTGGTCACACAGACATGACAGTATAACATTTACCAAACTCATTCCTAAAACTTTGTCATACTTATGTGACAATAATCATATGTGTATAATAACAGTAGAATTATGGCACACACAGACAGACACGGACACACAGAGACACACAGACAGACAGACAGACACCCACACACACACTCCACTCCCTTTTATTATACACATATGATTAGTGTCACATATGTATACAATCAGATATTAATTCAACATATTGTACACACACTCCACTCCCTGCCCCCCCCCTCTCTCTTTCTCTGTCTCTCTCTCTCCCCCCCCCTGTCCTCTTTCTCCCTTTTCTCCCTTTCTGCATGTCTAACTCGGCCGTCTATGTCTGTGTGTGTTATACTTCTACTGTTATTATACACATATGATTATTGTCACATATGTATACTATCAGATATTAATTCAACATATTGTACCACAATTGCTAGAATTATAATTTTAATATTATTGCTTTCATTAATGTTGTTGTAAGCTACTGTCATGATCATCTCTCCTGCATGTCTCTCTGTCTCCCCTTCTGTCTCATGGGGTCCTGAGGATAGAGGGATGTTGTATGCTGTAAAGCCCTGTGAGGCAAATTGTGATTTGTGATATTGATTGATTGATTGATCGATATTTGTTTCTTGACTCAACAGCATTCAGTGACAGTATTTCAGTTACAGATGTAGTAAATTTAAAGACTCTGCAATGTTGCACCATTGCTCACTCAGAAATATTAACAAATAATTTGCAATATTAGGCTATAGGAATTATGTTCCATCAGTGTGACTAATAACATCATTGATAGAGATTATTAGTCATTGATAGTACGTCTTTGAAGGGTCATAAAGATTTTTAAAATGTAAACAATAAGACCTACATATTATGAGCATTAAACATTTCAGAGCTGATCTGACAGACTGACAGTCTGGTCCTTGTGCACAGTGTTATTAAAACAAATAAATATAAACACGACAGAGGTTTGATTTGATCATCACACATGTCAACGTTTCATTAGGTCACATGGCTTATGTCTACAAATTGCAAAATATATGCTCACACCACCTTCATAAGAACCCTTTACAGTTTTTAAAACTGAGTTTGACTTATGATTCTGGCTATTGTGGTACAACATGTGGGAAGTATATATTAATATCTGATGGTATACATATGACAATAATCATATGTCTACAATAGCAGTAGAAGTATGGCACACACAGACAGACACAGACAGACACACACTCCACTCCCTGTTCTCTCTCTCTCTCTCTCTCTCTCTCTCTCTCTCTCTCTCTCTCTCTCCCCCCTCTCTCCTCTGTCTCCCTTCTCTCCCTCCCAACACACAGTAAAAATGTGATAAATGTTAAATTTTTAAGTCAATAGACATACAAGCTATATATTTTTGCATTCAGAACAAATTTATCTATCTGGTGATGTTTTCAGATTGAAGATGGGACCCATGGTTTGGGATCTGGAAGGATTTGTTTGAGAAAGTTTCAAGCCATTCTGCTCTGTGTATGAGCTGCATGCAGTCCTTAATTAGTATGACAAAAAACTCGCACACATTATTCTTCAACGTGTCCTTATCAATTATTGTGCGTAACTTTTTCAATCCTCAAATGGTTTGGATATAATGGCGTGTTACAGGTGATGTGCTCCCAACCCTCCTGAGGATTTGTTGTGCCACCTGGACCCACGAAAATGCCCGCTGTGACGGGTAGGAACCACTTAGAAAGACCAAACCAAAACTGTCTCGTTCGTCTCATCAAGACCTACAAATGTCGCGCTGCAACCCCTGACCTAACTCCAACAGGAAGTGCGCTATTGTTATTTGAATGTAAGATGACGTTTTTGACAAATTCTGTCGATCAAAAATTATTTGCTCCTACACCGTTTATCATAACTGCTTCAAACTTGCACAAATTACAGCTCTACCCCTGCTGAACATTACTTGTGAAGGACTTTGTCATAACTTGAACGGTTTGGATTTAAGAAGCGTTAGAAGGTGCAGGACACAACTCCTCATGATGATCTCTGGAAGAAAAGATGAGGGCCAACACACTGTAAACTTGTGATTAAGGTGACATTTTTCAGGCCATAGACATACAAGCTTTATATGTTTGCGTTCAGAACAAATTTATCTATCTGGTGATGTTTTCAGATTGAAGATGGGACCCATGGTTTGGCATCTGGAAGGATTTGTTTGAGAAAGTTTCAAGCCATTCTGCTCTGTGTGTGAGCTGCATGCAGTCCTTAATTAGCATAACAAAGGCTTCAGTCTGACACACTGTCAGAGTGAAGTGTGTGTGGTCACACAGACATGACAGTATAACATTTACCAAACTCATTCCTAAAACTTTGTCATACTTATGTGACAATAATCATATGTTTATAATAACAGTAGAATTATGGCACACACAGACAGACACGGACACACAGACAGACAGACACCCACACACACACTCCACTCCCTTTTATTATACACATATGATTAGTGTTACATATGTATACAATCAGATATTAATTCAACATATTGTACACACACTCCACTCCCTGCACCCCCCCCCCTCTCTCTTTCTCTGTCTCTCTCTCTCTTTCCCCCCTCTGTCCTCTTTCTCCCTTTTCTCCCTTTCTGCATGTCTAACTCGGTCGTCTATGTCTCTGTGTGTTATACTTCTACTGTTATTATACACATATGATTATTGTCACATATGTATACTATCAGATATTAATTCAACATATTGTACCACAATTGCTAGAATTATAATTTTAATATTATTGCTTTCCTTAATGTTGTTGTAAGCTACTGTCATGATCATCTCTCCTGCATCTCCCTCTGTCTCCCCTTCTGTCTCATGGGGTCCTGAGGATAGAGGAATGTTGTATGCTGTAAAGCCCTGTGAGGCAAATTGTGATTTGTGATATTGATTGATTGATTGATCGATATTTGTTTCTTGACTCAACAGCATTCAGTGACAGTATTTCAGTTACAGATGTAGTAAATTTAAAGACTCTGCAATGTTGCACCATTGCTCACTCAGAAATATTAACAAATAATTTGCAATATTAGGCTATAGGAATTATGTTCCATCAGTGTGACTAATAACATCATTGATAGAGATTATTAGTCATTGATAGTACGTCTTTGAAGCGCCATAAAGATTTTTAAAATGTAAACAATAAGACCTACATATTATGAGCATTAAACATTTCAGAGCTGATCTGACAGACTGACAGTCTGGTCCTTGTGCACAGTGTTATTAAAACAAATAAATATAAAAACGACAGAGGTTTGATTTGATCATCACACATGTCAAAGTTTCATTAGGTCACATGGCTTATGTCTACAAATTGCAAAATATATGCTCACACCACCTTCAGAAGAACCCTTTACAGTTTTTAAAACTGAGTTTGACTTATGATTCTGGCTATTGTGGTACAACATGTGGGAAGTATATATTAATATCTGATGGTATACATATGACAATAATCATATGTCTACAATAGCAATAGAGGTATGGCACACACAGACAGACACAGACAGACACACACTCCACTCCCTGTTCTCTCTCTCTCTCTCTCTCTCTCTCTCTCTCTCTCTCTCTCTCTCTCCCCTCTGTCCTCTTTCTCCCTTCTCTCCCTCCCAACACACTGTAAACCTGTGATTAAGGTGACATTTTTCAGTCCATAGACATACAAGCTTTATATTTTTGCATTCAGAACAAATTTATCTATCTGGTGATGTTTTCAGATTGAAGATGGGACCCATGGTTTGGGATCTGGAAGGATTTGTTTGAGAAAGTTTCAAGCCATTCTGCTCTGTGTGAGCTGCATGCAGTCCTTAATTAGTATAACAAAAAACTCGCACACATTATTCTTCAACGTGTCCTTATCAATTATTGTGCGTAACTTTTTCAGTCCTCAAATGGTTTGGATATAATGACGTGTTACAGGTGATGTGCTCCCAACCCTCCTGAGGATTTGTTGTGCCACCTGGACCCACGAAAATGCCCGCTGTGACGGGTAGGAACCACTTAGAAAGACCAAACCAAAACTGTCGCGTTCGTCTCATAAAGACCTACAAATGTCATGCTGCAACCCCTGACCTAACTCCAACAGGAAGTGAGCTGTCGGTCTTTGAATGTAAGATGGTGTTTTTCACAAATTCTGTCGATCAAAAATTATTTGCTCCTACACTGTTTATCATAACTGCTTCAAACTTGCACAAATTACAGCTCTACCCCTGCTGAACATTACTTGTGAAGGACTTTGTCATAACTTGAACGGTTTGGATCTTAGAAGCGTTAGAAGGTGCAGGACACAACTCCTCATGATGATCTCTGGAAGAAAAGATGAGGGCCAACACACTGTAAACTTGTGATTAAGGTGACATTTTTCAGGCCATAGACATACAAGCTTTATATGTTTGCATTCAGAACAAATTTATCTATCTGGTGATGTTTTCAGATTGAAGATGGGACCCACAGTTTGGCATCTGGAAGGATTTGTTTGAGAAAGTTTCAAGCCATTCTGCTCTGTGTCTGAGCTGCATGCAGTCCTTAATTAGCATAACAAAGGCTTCACTCTGACAGTCTGTGTGTCAGAGTGAAGTGTGTATGTGTGTGGTCACACACACATGAGGTTTTAAATTACTTTAAAAATGACCTTAAAAGTATTTCCATGTATTTTATCAATTTTATGTCTCTGAACCCAAGAGACTGACCTGGAGGGTTGCAGTAAATCACCTCATTTCAAGTACAAGTCAGTAACAGTGTTATAAACATCAGGAAAGAATATACATCTTTGAGGAAATGTTCCATTCAACAACACAGTAGTCTCATCAAACACTTTCTTTTGATGTAATTGACAGAAAAATTAAATGCTGTGTATTTGATGGATACAACATTATGTATACTTCGTGCAATCTGTAACTTTGTCTGCCACAAACAGGAAGTATGTGAACGTGTGAGATATGTCAATATGTCAGCAAACTCTCTCTCTCTCTCTCTCTCTCTCTCTCTCTCTCTCTCTCTCTCTCTCTCTCTCGTGTCCTGTTACTGCATGTCAGTAACTCGGCCTCTTCTTCAGAGCCTTTGTGCTCCACTGTCTTGCAGGTTAACTTCTATCACAAACTGTCAAAGTTTCATGAGATCACATGGCTTATGTCTTCAACTTGCAAAATATACGCTCACACCACCTTCATAAGAACCCTTTACAGTTTTTAAAACTGAGTTTGACTTATGATTCTGGCTATTGTGGTATAACATGTGGGAAGTATGTATTAATATCTGATAGTATACATATGTGACAATAATCATATGTGTATAATAACAGTAGAAGTATGGCACACACAGACACACACAGACAAACACACACACTCACACACACACACTCCACTCCTTATCCCCCCTCTCTCTCTCTCTCTCTCTCTCTCCTCCCTCTGTCTACTTTCTCTCGTCTCTCCCTCTCTGCATGTTGAGAACTGGGCCGTCTATGTCTGTCTGTCTGTGTGTGTCATACTTCTAGTGTTATTATACACATATTATTAGTGTCACATATGTATACAATCAGATTTTAATTCAACATTTGTAGGTCTTAGTATATATTTGTGTCTGTTTGCTGCACTTAGATCCTCAAAGCAGCCAGTACACATCACTCAAGCTTTCACTAGGTCACATGATTTCAAATGAATATGGATGTGTTGTTTGATCATCACACATGTCAAAGTTTCATTAGGTCACATGGCTTGTGTCTACAAGTTTCAAATTATGAGCTCACACCACCTTCATAAGAACCTTGCATTTTTAACCCTGTGGGCCCCCTTATAAAAAATCACACCTGTCCCCTTCGGAACGGTGTGAACAACAGAAAAATATTAAATATTAACATATTTCTCTACATTTTTTTGCTTAAATCTTTTAAGCAACTTGTTCTCAGATTATGCATATCTAATATTCATTCCTTTTGAGGATTTTCACAATATATTTGCCATTTTATTTACATGAAGTCACTGTTACTTTAATGAAAAACATGAATTAAGATTAACTATATAATAAATGTTGGATGGATTTTTTATTTTATTTATCACAGTCTGTGATATGTGAATGATAAATAACAACACCAATTTTGATGCATTATCATTTTTGGGGGCAGTTTCTATTTTTCAATAAAAAATAGACACTGTTCCCCTTCAGGACTTTTTTTTGTCTTTGTTGAAAAACAACCATAAAAATATTAATTTTTTTTTTTTTTTTTTATTTTTAACTCCTAGTCAGAGTATACATACCAAATATTAATTGTGGGTGTATGTATGAGAGAGAAAGACAGGGAGATATATTATATATATATATATATATATATATATGTAGAGAGAGAGAGAGAGAGACAAGGAGAAAAAAAATAATGTAACCTTAGAGCAACCTGCAGCTCATAATTTGCAAATTTTAGCGACACAATTACACTCACACACACACACAAACACTCCACTCCCTCTCCCCCCTCTCTCTCTCTGTCTCTCTTTCTCCCCCCTCTCTCCTCTCTCTCCCTTCTCTCCCTCTCTGCTCGTCACTAACTGCCGTACCGCATATCAGTAACTCGGCCTCTTCTCCAGAGCCTTTGTGTTCCACTGTCTTGCAGGTTAACTTCTATCACAGCGGTGCCTGGATAGTGTGGTGTGTGTGGTTGTGTTGTTGCTGTGGTGTCAAATGCGTCATGCTGATTCTGTTATCATTAGTCATTAGTCAAACTGAACTTGAAGTGCCTGTGCTGTCACCTAAGTATGTGGTCATTAATTAGCATAACAATGGCTTCACTCTGACAGACACAGGCCTGTGTGTGTTTGTGTGTGTGTGTTGTTTGATCATCGCACATGTCAAAGTTTCATTAGGTCACATGGCTTAGGTCTGCAACTTGAGCTGGGGGACGACGGCGGGGGGCCGAGGTCCCTCCCAACGCTGCTTGCAGCTTTAATTAGGGACCGAGCCCTAAGGCAGAGGACTGCTCACAGAGCAGTCCTCGCCAAAGGCGAGGACCCTATTGTTTTTGCTGCGTTTATTATTATTTCTTTCTTCCGCCGCCTCTTTGAACTGGAATTTGACCCCCTAAACATGCTCAAAAACTCACCAAAATTGGCACGCACATCAGAACCGGTGAAAAATTTTATAAAATGGTGACATTAACCTCTAAAGTGCCAAAATGGGCTCTCTAGCGTCACCTAGGCACACAAAAATGGCCGCCACGGCCTGTAGGAACGTCGTAGAAACATGAAACCAAAAGTGGCGTGTTCGTCTCATCAAGACCTAAAAATCACGCGCTGACACCCCTGACCTAAATCCAACAGGAAGTGAGATATTTGCCCTTTCAAAGTAAGATTTTGCCTTAAAACTGCCTTTCCTAAAAAATCATCTTCTCATACACCGCTTATCTAATCGGCTTCAAACTTGCACAGATGACAGATCAACTCCTTCTAATCAAAAGTTGTGCGTAACTTTTTCATTACTCGCTTCGTTTGGATTTTATGGCCTCCATAAGGTGAGATGTCAAAAAAACGTCCTGACGATCTTCCAAAGCTGTCCCATAGGAAATGAATGGCAGCAGGGGGGAGAAAGACACCAATCTTAGGGCTTTTTCTAGCATTTACAGCGTCTCCATACTTTGTGCTACAGACTCCATTCCAACTCTCAAATGTTGCCACAGGTCTCATCTATTCACTCATGTTTTCATCTTTTTCATATCTTTTACTGTTTTTGATCGGTGCCTCTCAAAGTACCATGAGCAAAAGTGGAGAAATTCTCAGTTTACAATGGGTGTGTATTGCATGGAATGCTGTGAGCTAGAGTGGAGAGGGCTCTAAAAATCGTCTAAAACTTTTGTCTTTAACTCGCTGCCATGGCCACAATTTTCACTGTACAGACACAATTTATACCACAAAACGTAGGAAAATTTGTCCTGCTCGCAGATATGTTGACATGGAATCTCTCACTCGTACACATTTTTGCTGAGTGGCTCCAAAGCGAAGGGAGCGCCGATTTTTTTCTCATTCACTCCCATGTAAACTCAGAGGAGAAATTTCTGGAAACAGCTTAGGTGCAACACATTTTAAACTCACTCCCCTGACCACATTTTTGACTTGAGAAATATAAAACACGGCACGTGCGTTCAGGAGAAGTGGCTGTCTCTCAAAATCACTTTATTTTCTTGCTTGGACCAACGGTTTGGGCATGCGAAGCATTTGTTCGAGGAGTTAAAACCCATTATAAACAGCCTTTGGTGAGCTGCTCTCCTTAGCTGTCTGTGTGTGCCACAGGTGCTGACAAGTCATTAATCGCCATGACAACGGCTGCACACACACACACACACACACACACACACAGCCACACAGCTCTCTCTGTCTGTCTCACAATCTTTAAAGGACAGATTACAGCAGCAGAAACTTCATTTGAAACAGCAAATACACATTATTAACCCCTACAGTGCCAAAATGGGCTCTCTAGCGCCACCTAGACGCACTAAAATGGCCACTGCAGCCCGTAGGAATGTCGTATCAAGATCAAACCAAAACTGGTGTGTTTGACTTACAAATCACGCATTGACACCCATGACCTGATTCCAACAGGAAGTGAGCTATTTGACCTTTCAAAGTAAGATTTCGCCTCAAACGTGGTCTCAAGAAAACACATCTCCTCCTACACCGTTTATTTTATCAGTTTTAAAGATGCACACATGCCAGCTCAACTGCTATTAAACAGATCTTCTGTATAACTTTATCTCTCTCATCATCACATTATTTTCATGATTGGACCAACAGTTTGGGAATGGGCAGAACTTGTTCGAGGAGTTAAATCTCCACTAAAAGAGGTGTCTGTCTCTCTCTGCTCTTCTGCCAGGTGCGCCTACTTAATTACCATGGCAACCGCTGTCACACACAAACTCACAGAAACATGATGTCTGTGCGTGTGTCTACATCTTACATTCAAACATGACAGAGGGAGCATCTCCATTTTAACCCTTTAGGTGCCAGAGTTAATTGAGGAAAATATTCCATTTTCATTTCAACATTTCAAAAGGCTGTGGCTTTAAAGTGGTGACAGATAAAGGCATACTGTAAATGAGAAAACTATTCATCATGACCCAAAGTTTGTGATAGGAGTAAATTAACTCATCTAATTTGCATATTGTGGCATCACCAGCAGGCAGCCATATTGGATTTCATAAATCTCAGTCAAAAAACATTTTGAACACATTTACACAGTAGATTTATTTTGTTTTGTGTTGTTTTTTGTCATGTCTTCCTCAAAATGAAGGAAGAGGAATCTGATGGGAATAAATTCGGCCATCTAATTTGCATAATGTGACATCATTTGTACATACCTACAGCTACAGAAAGCATTCAAACATCAAACCGTTCAGCTCTGTAAGGATTTTCTGATGTTTGTGACAATATGTTTGATATTTCTAAATAATTCACAGTGACGACATAAGCTGGGGGTGGAAACGGGCGCGAGTGTGAGGTCCCGCCAAACGCTGCTTGCAGCTTTAATTATTTCTTTCTTTCTTCCGCTGCCTCTTTGAACTGGAATTTGACCCCCTAAACATGCTCAAAAACTCACCAAAATTGGCACGCACATCAGAACCGGTGAAAAATTTTATAAAATGGTGACATTAACCCCTAAAGTGCCAAAATGGGCTCTCTAGCGCCACCTAGGCACACAAAAATGGCCGCCACGGCCTGTAGGAACGTCGTAGAAACATGAAACCAAAAGTGGCGTGTTCGTCTCATCAAGACCTAAAAATCACGCGCTGACACACCTAAATCCAACAGGAAGTGACGTATTTGCCCTTTCAAAGTAAGATTTTGCCTTAAAACTGCCTTTCCTAAAAAAATCATCTTCTCATACAGCGTTTATCCTATCGACTTCAAACTTGCACAGATTACAGATCAACTCCTTCTAATCAAAAGTTGTGCGTAACTTTTTCATTACTCGCTTCGTTTGGATTTTGTGGCCTCCATAAGGTGAGATGTCAGAAAAACGTCCTGACGATCTTCCAAAGCTGTCCCATAGGAAATGAATGGCAGCAGGGGGGAGAAAGACACCAATCTTCGGGCTTTTTCTAGCATTTACAGCGTCTCCATACTTTGTGCTACAGACTCCATTCCAACTCTCAAATGTTGCCACAGGTCTCATCTATTCACTCATGTTTTCATCTTTTTCATATCTTTTACTGTTTTTGATCTGTGCCTCTCAAAGTACCATGAGCAAAAGTGGAGAAATTCTCACTTTACAATGGGTGTATTGCATGGAATGCTGTGAGCTAGTGGAGAGGGCTCTAAAAATCGTCTAAAACTTTTGTCTTTAACTCGCTGCCATGGCCACAATTTTCACTGTACAGACACAATTTATACCACAAAACGTAGTAAAATTTGTCCAGCTCACAGATATGTTGACATGGAATCTCTCACACGTACACATTTTTGCTGAGTGGCTCCAAAGCGAAGGGAGCGCCCATTATTTTCTCATTCACTCCCATGTAAAGTCTGACGAGAAATTTCTGGAAACAGCTTAGGTGCAACACATTTTAAACTCGCTCCCCTGACCACATTTTTGACTCGAAATATAAAACGCGACACGCATGCTCACGAGACGTGGCTGTCTCTCAAAATCACTTTATTTTCTTGCTTGGACCAACGGTTTGGGCATGCGAAGCATTTGTTCGAGGAGTTAAAACCCATTATAAACAGCCTTTGGTGAGCTGCTCTCCTTAGCTGTCTGTGTGTGCCACAGGTGCTGACAAGTCATTAATCGCCATGACAACGGCTGCACACACACACACACACAACCACACAGCTCTCTCTGTCTGTGTGTCTCACAATCTTTAAAGGACAGATTACAGCAGCAGAAACTTCATTTGAAACAGCAAATACACATTATTAACCCCTACAGTGCCAAAATGGGCTCTCTAGCGCCACCTAGACGCACTAAAATGGCCACTACAGCCCATAGGAATGTCGTATCAAGATCAAACCAAAACTGGTGTGTTTGACTTACAAATCACGCATTGACACCCATGACCTGATTCCAACAGGAAGTGAGCTATTTGACCTTTCAAAGTAAGATTTCGCCTCAAACGTGGTCTCAAGAAAACACATCTCCTCCTACACCGTTTATTTTATCAGTTTTAAAGATGCACACATGCCAGCTCAACTGCTACTAAACAGATCTTCTGTATAACTTTATCTCTCTCATCATCACATTATTTTCATGATTGGACCAACAGTTTGGGAATGGGAAGAACTTGTTCGAGGAGTTAAATCTCCACTAAAAGAGGTGTCTGTCTCTCTCTGCTCTTCTGCCAGGTGCGCCTACTTAATTACCATGGCAACCGCTGTCACACACAAACTCACAGAAACATGATGTCTGTGCGTTTCTAGATCTTACATTCAGACATGACAGGGGCAGCATCTCCATTTTAAACCTTTAGGTGCCAGAGTTAATTGAGGAAAATATTCCATTTTCATTTCAACATTTCAAAAGGCTGTGGCTTGAAAGTGGTGACAGATAAAGGCATACTGTAAATGAGAAAACTATTCATCGTGACCCAAAGTTTGTGATAGGAGTAAATTAACTCATCCAATTTGCATATTGTGGCATCACCAGCAGGCAGCCATATTGGATTTCATAAATCTAGGTCAAAAAACATTTTGAACACATTTACACAGTAGATTTATTTTGTTTTGTGTTGTTTTTGTCATGTTTTCCTCAAAATGAAGGAAGAGGAATCTGATGGGAATAAATTCGCCCATCTAATTTGCATAATGTGACATCACTTCTGCATACCTACAGCTACAGAAAACATTCAAACATCAAACCGTTCAGCTCTGTAAGGATTTTCTGATGTTTGTGGCAATATGTTTGATGTTTCTAAATAATTCACAGTGACGACATATGCTGGGGGCCGAAACGGGCGCGAGTGCGAGGTCCCGCCAAACGCTGCTTACAGCTTTAATTAGTGACCAAGCCCTAAGGCAGAGGACTCGCCGAAGGCGAGGACCCTATTGTTTTTGCTGCATTTATTATTATTAGGGACCGAGCCTAGAGGCAGAGGACTGCTCAAGGAGCAGTCCTCGCCAAAGGCGAGGACCCTCTTGTTTTTGCTGCGTGCGTTTATAAGTGACCGGGCCCAACAGTAGTGGACTACTCACAAAGAAGTCCTCGCCAAAGGCGAGGACCCTCCCTATAGTTTTTGCCGCATTTTTTCTCACTGACCAGTCCTTTCCGAAGGCGAGGACACTATTGTTTTTGCTCCGTTTATTATTATTATTATTATTATTATTTCTTTCTTTCTTCCACCGCCTCTTTGAACTGGAATCTGACCCCCTAAACATGCTCAAAAACTCACCAAAATTGGCACGCACATCAGAACCGGCGAAAAATTTTATAAAATGATGACATTAACCCCTAAAGTGCCAAAATGGGCTCTCTAGCGCCACCTAGGCACACAAAAATGGCCGCCAATATACCTACTGTAACAGTGTGTAGTCTACTCGAACCCAGGGCTCCCAGTCCAAACATGGGCGTGCTGACCAGTCAGACACAGGGATATTGCCACTGGCCAAGTGGCCAACACGCTCACCCTAGGTAGTTACAATACATTAGGGCTGCACAATATGAGGAAAATCTGCATTGTGTGATCACACTGTTTAATATAGTGATGACAAGTCTTGCAATAAATACATACTGAGGTGTGTGTATAAGCTCTACAGTGCCTATGCCTTACTGTTTTAACAGGTAGACTGCTAGACCCCAAACACTGAATAGTCTTAAATAAGATAACTATAATTAAAATAATTAGCCTATAAAATAAATAGGGCTGTCCCCCAATACTTTAGCTTTTGTCAGTCGAATCAGATTTGGCTGTTCAATACGAATATTTGACTATTTGTCTCTTACTTGTATCTTACGTGTGCCAACAAGCAACATTTTATTGACCTGCAGGACATTCAGCGTGACAGTGACTTTCTATAACTTAGTAAACAAGTCAAGTCAATGTGTCCTAAATACGCGAAAGCACTTTTTCGGCAAAGCATTTTTGTATCTGTTGTTTTTAATACATGTAGAAATAGAAAATGAGACATTTAAACAAGGAAGGATTTACAGTAACATTACTCATTTCATTTCATTTATTTCCTTTTGACCCCTCCTTGGGTGTTATTTTTGTCTGTCCCTTACACAAGGGACAGACAAAAATAACATTAACAAATCAGAGCCGGCGGCAACCAATGCACAACAAAATAAACAGAGCAGAATTAGTGTACATATATACAAGTCAAAGCAAATCAAGAGGAACTATTCAGGATTTTCTTTAAAAGTTTCAACAAATTTGACAAGACCTTTACTTTTCAAGATGACATTAACTTTTGAAACTTATAAATATTTGGATTTACTCTATAAAACTGTCCGACCAGCTCTCTTCTCTCTTTGTTAAAAAAGGAACACACAAGTACATAATGATATTCGTCTCCTCGATTGCCAGTCAAACAAAGAGTACATTGCCGAGGGACATTTTCACAGTCATACCTGCGCTCAGAGATAGGTAACTTGTGATTTCCACACTAAAACTTAGACAAACAAATCCTTTCAGCAGGTCTTAACATAATCAAATAAGGTTCAAAAGTGAAATCCGTTTGAAACAATTTATAACTATCACATAAAGGGTTGCTTTGTAATTTCTCATGCCATCTCTGTAGTTCCATGTCAAATAATCTACATTCAATCATTCATTTGAAATACTTAGGTTTCATCCGTCCAGCGTCATGCCGTAAGTATGATAAACCACAATCATCAAGAATATTTTTAACTTTGGAAATCCATTTACACTTAAAAATATTGTCATCATTAGGGATGTAACAATATGGAAAATTTGATATCTCGATTATAGTGACCAAATTATCACGGTAAACGATAATATTGTGATATTTTTTTAAGCGCTGTAAAATGTCCAAAAAATAGATACATTGAAATAACTTCACTAAATCTTGTAACTTCCTTACCATACCAAAATGTTAACAGCCAAAATCTTATATGAAAATGAAACTTTCACATTAAAGGGGCAAGGGATTGGCACAGCAACAGAAAAATTTATTTTATATTAACAAAATATGTAAACGCATTACAGGAGCAAAGCTTATTTGTCTGGTGCATTTTAACAGTCAGCAAAATATGTAAACCATTTATACATTAATGATTTATTTATTAGCACAACAGGAAAAACATATATAAAACAAAACAATGCAAGAGTAGAACAAAAGACATACAATATATAGAATAGATATCACAAATGTACAGGAGAAACCAAAAAAACCCTAAGGGCAATGGTCATCATTACACAGAATAATTCACACATTAGAAGTGTGCATGTGAGTCAGAGGATTACCTGTATGAGAAAAGGAGTGCATGCTTTCGGTCAAAGGTTAACACGGCAGCATTTTATGTTGTTTCCTTGAGCTTATGTCGAGAAAACATAACTGGCCGTCTATATCTATTCTAGCTCGCCATACAATAACCATAATCATAGTGATTCAATCATAGTTGATCTCAATTAGCGTTACCTTACATCGATTTATATTCTGTCGGCTCCGCTCAGTGTTTTCAGCTCTGTTTCATTTTGAAACACTTACCAACATAGCTGCTAATACGGCTATTAGCTATTCAGCTAGTAATAGCTCCTAAACGAAAACGGAAAACCTAGTCGCCGTTTAGGAGGACAGATATGGCTCAAATGTCTCGTATACATCGAGAGTTACACATTATGACAATCTCAGTAAAACCGAAGTCCCTCACACAATAACTGACGTTTGCATGGCATAACTTGCATTAGCTGTAAAGCTGTGGATGACGTTCACGGAGATGAGTCAGCAGATTTGTAGTGTTGCTACCCTTCGCAGCAACTTTCTTTCTGCATGTTCTGCACACAGGATAGTTGTCCTCCACCAGCTGTCCCTAAGCATTCTTCAGAAACCCAAAGTACGCCCAGACCTCAGACTTTGTGCGTTTAGGTGGGGGGGAAAATGGGAAAATGTCCTGAGTGTCGCTATCACCACCTTCCGTCATGTTTTCATTCTTTGTGTTTACACATGCTACGCATTCACGCAGCGCCTGCGAGACTTGAATGAGGCTGTTATTACATATCCTGATAATCCACCGCGATAATGCAATTAATTTAAACATAAATGGTCATTCTTACCGTGTAAAAATTAACTGAGATTTACCGTAATATCGGTAATCGTTACATCCTTAGTCATCATACAAAATCTTGAAAACAATAAACACAATCAAATAGATTTTTGTTGCATCATGACTAATCAAATGTACCCAAAAGTTAATCATTCTCATGTTTACCTTTAAATCTAGACTATTTCGACCAAACTCTCCATAAATAATATGATTTGCTGTGCGTTTATTAACATTAAGTAAACGTTTCAAAAAAGATCTGTGAAGCATTTCAATTTGGTCTCTGACCTCATCCAGCAGTTAGTAGCCTCCTCAGTCACAGACAGCACTCCAGAAGTCTATCGCCTGCTTTTCAAATACCCTCTGAACCAGCGTCAGTACTCATTGCAGGGAACACGTGGCTAACGTTAGCATGTCGGCTAAGCTACAACACAACTTTGAAATTACTTGGAGAATTTTTTTTTTTTTCCCCTTTAGTGGTGCGTCACCCAATTGCACTTATGAATGAACCGCCACTGCTATTTTGTATATATATCCCTAAACCCTTGACTTCAAATTGCAGGGCACTTCTTCTTTTTCTCTGCCCTGGACTGTGAGATTATATTTGATGAGAAGTTTTTCAAAAAGTCACCACAGTGATATTTGTATCCTCATGATATGGATAATCAATACATTTACTCTAGTATGAAACCAATTTGAAATTTGTTAAATTGTCTATCTAATGCAGTTCAATAAAATGTCTTGGTCATTGTTCAATACACTGTTTCTAAGCTCCAATATTTTGTATGTCTCAAATTGTTTTAAGTATTTCTTTACAATAAATATGTGAGAGATGTTGGTCTGTTTTGTGTGATAACATGTCATTGTGGTTGTTTGTGCTGTTTTGAGACCAACAACAGGATACACTAGAGTTTTATTTTAATGGGAATTTAAACTACACATAGGGCCTACCATTTCCCAATAATGGTACAAGTGGGTTTTTTTTCTACTTATCTTAATTTTACTTTATTAAGCTGTAATGGTGCATTTACAATTTTACAAATAGGCCTATCTCTGCTATGAATCATTTCATTATTGATTAGCATTCCAGTTATTTTCTATATTAAATGTTTGTCTGTAAAATTATGGAAAATTCATATTACCTTTCCCCAGTTCCGATCTGGCATCCACAAACATCTCACTCTGGCTGACTAAAGGTCCAAAACCATGATAAAGCAAGATTTGAGGAGGATATCCTCACATCTGCGAAGGTAACTCCAACACTGATGCCTGAAACAATCAATCCATCATGAAATATTTGTGGATTAATTATGTGTTTGACTTACTGATTTATTGACTAATCATTGCAGCTGTAGAATTCCTATAATGAGCTAGAAGAAGTTTTAAGTATATATACCGCAGAGTAGAGGGCTGCATTGGGACTGGGTCCTGCCGGGTCCCACGGGACCCAACGCAAACATTGCGGGAGCGGGCGGTTTGAACTTTGCTGCGGGCAGGAACGAGCGGCTAAAAAAAAACACTGCAGGATCTTGGTGCACATGCATAAGCGTTTCCACTCTATATTTATTCGTAAATGGATAAATATGCCCTGAACCAGCTTTCATACCAATTTGTTGCTTGCTCTACCTGTCTATCTGTCTGTAAGCTCCATCTGTCATGAGACAAACATGAAAGAAGACGTGCAGTTTATTGTGTTTCACCGGCGACGAGCTGTCATTACGCGAGACAATTACGCACGGCTGCACTCTCTTTATAACTCACTGTGAACCTATGTTGCATAATAAAGATTTGCCCCCCTTGTAATTTTTAACTGCCCCCTCAGTAACTTCATCCTGGCGCCAGGCCTGCCTTTACCTCAATCACTGCGTGATTATATAAAGGTAGAAAAATAAATAAAATACAGAGGAGGAGAACAGAATATGAAACAGCCTTTATTTCATTAAAAACTAAATGAAAACAATGAAATAGGAGCGCTATTCCTGACCAGTGCATCAAAAGACATGCAGGCCAGGGAAACAAAACAAACAACCCCATGAATCTCTTTATTAATAGCCTATAAAATGACGTGTTTTCTCCTGCGGGATGGGAGAAGACACAAAATCATCGATCTCTATTATTGAGCGGGCATAAATTCTCAGAGTTTTGCGGGTGCGGGCGGGAGTGGACATACACATTGCGGGAGCAGACGGGAGTGTAATACACACGTTGCGGTTGCGGGCGGTAATGGTCAGAAATTCAGCGGGAGCAGGCAGGAGCGGGTTGAAGAAAACTGTCCCATGCAGGGCTCTACCGCAGAGTTGTCTCTTCCTAATTAGCTCAGTGAGATAGAGCATAGTCTCTTATGCTTAGAATGCCACTTTTTTTTCATCTTCCTACACTCTGCTTGTTGCTCAGAATTGCCTAATTTTGCCTGAAATTGCCCGGCCCTGACCACTGCTGCACAGCAGTTATAATTCTGATTGCTCCTCATTTGCATTATCCAGTCTCACTTTGCCAATCATACACTTGATCACCATCACTTACTTCATGATGGTACCTGGATTCACAACAGGTGTCCGGAGAATTGAATCAACTAAACTTCCTTCAGAGGAGCTTTTGTGTTTCCTACTCAGGTGCGAAGTGAATGCAGATTTCACAGAAAACGTCTTGTTGCATTGTCTGAATGGACAACTAAGTGCTAACCCTAACCCTCCAGAAAAGCTAGCTAGTTAATTAGCTAGCCGCTCTTCTTTCCGATGTATGATCTGGCATGATGGTCTACCAAATATTGAGACAGCAAAGTTAGGTGACTCCTCAGAAAAAGTAACGTTAGGTAGTTAACATCCATGTAACGTTAGTTAGCTAATCTTCTTTCTGTCAGACAATATGGGGTTAGGGTGCGCAGGTTATAGTTAGAACTTCCCGTGATGCAATACGAACCTGTAAAGTAAAAGCATAGACTGTTGTCTGAGTCGACCACTGACACTGTCATATTTCCCAAAATGCATTGTTGTATACAGTAATTGGCTGCATTACCAAGACACAGTACATTACAGTTAGAAATTGGCTGTAAACCTACAGCAATCTTTTACAGTGTATGTACCACCACTATTAGTCATAAATTTGCTCACTGAACACAAATGCTCTTATTAAGCACTTACAGTCAGATACATTCACACTAAAAATATTTTATGTGTCAAAAAATCATTCCAAATATTTGTGCACTATAAGTCACACAATAATGGATTGAGGAACATCACAAAACCTACACACACACTTAATGGGGTGAATCAGCACACACACTCAGCTTAGAGTGTGTTCCTGTGTGGAAAGTAAACACCATAATAACCATGGGAATGTGTGTATCCCGGAACATGTGTTGTTTCAAAACGGCTCCATTTGGCTGCAGAACTCAGGTCACCTAGGACCCTTCTGGAGATTGCTGGTTTATTTACCATTCTGTGGAACTTTTCCATATTGATCCAACAGAGCCAGCTTTTTCCAGTTTGCATTTAATGCAGAGCTGCCCACCGGCAGCCGGGCTCTTATGCAACCCTGTGCTGATCACCTCACCATATATCCGCTGTTACCACAACTCAGAAGCAGGGAATGGAAAGAAAGTTGAAACATGGAACCCATTCAATAGGCCCAGTGTGTATGAGCAGACCATAGGGGCCCTGTGAATTCCCCACAGAGCATTCCATCATCAGACCCTGAGAGAAAGTCACAGTTAACTTGTTTTCTTTTTTTGGAAAGGAAGAGGAGTGCCTCTACATGTGACATCACAAGAAACTTGAAACCATCATTTTCAACAGCCCTCCCACATCACTGCCTGCTCCCACATTTGCTCCCCTCTCCCCAACCTCTCCCTGAGACAGTCTGTGCTTCTCTGTGGGACTCCAAAAACGGGCCAGTGTTACTCTCCTCTCAGCCCAAACTACACCTCTGATCCCAGGACTTCAGTACACAGATCCCCCTGCTCTGCTTCAGAGAGTCAGCTGGACCTGCTGCTGCCAGAGGTAAGTCACTCCATTCTTCTGGTTGTATGGGAGCTACTCTGCTGCCACGTGGTTTGGCTACTTGAGGAGGTTTGCATAGGAGGAGTGAAGACCATTGGCAGAGGAGAAGAGCTTTGATACAGGCACCAGGTAGGGCTCAGGGGCTTTGATTTAGAAAGGGTTTATCAGACTCATTAGACTTGTATGCACAGGTAATGCTTCTGTGCTCTAGATTTGGAACAATTCCTGACAGTAAGTCCTCATTAACCCTACTCAAATATACTTAACTTTTAAATGAGCTTGAGAATGATTCTTATAACATATAATAGCATTTTAATCAACTTTTTAATCTTTTAACAGTTTAGGTTTTGCTTATTTATGTCTGACATTTTTCTTCCTAAAAACTGACTTTTCCAGTGGTAAATGGCAAGTATTGATGAATCAACACTTTTCCCTATATTTGTGGAGTAAGAAATAAGTGAAGAAAAAAGATTATGTGCTTCAGTGCACTCATGTATGACACGTATGTGTATGTAAGCTACCTGTAAATGCAATTTTTGCTGTTGTTGAGGTAAACATGAGCCCCAGCTGATACTTGATATCATACTGTAGAACTCTGACAGCGATTAATGAGCTGCACATATTAAAAAACAAAAAAAAAAAAAAAAAAAAAGACGAAAAGACATGGAAAAGTTGAAAGTATAAGCTGCAAATCTACACATACCATAATTGGAAAAGAGGGTAGGGCCTCATTCAGGCACACATTGTACACATTCTGTTCCTTCTTACCTCACTGTGTGGCAGACTCTATATGCTGTCACAGTCAGGTCAGTGTATGCTGTGTAGCATGTATTTTCTTTCTGTAAACTTCTATAAAGTCTTTGGCCAATGTCAAAAAAAGCATTGTCTTTCAGATAGTGTGTTTTCTCAATTCCAGAAATTTGTGGAAACAGAGAGAATCATACAGTTGTAGGAATTTCCTAAAAGCAATAATAGTTCAGTACTTAAAAAAGGACAATTATTTACCATCTCTCCAAGAGTAAGATGTTCAGATGGGTATTAAAAATAAACACAAAGTGTTGTTTTAACATTTCTGGTTGTGTACATCTTGAAAAAATGTGATAAAGCATGTTTATCAGTGAGCTTTAGAGGTGTTGGTAGATGTATCTTTGAACCTTTGAACATTATGCTAAGATAGACTGACTTTGGCGCTGTACCTTTCACACAGACATGAGGCTAAGAACTATAGCATATGACTCTCAACAAGAAAGCAAGGGTTCTTCATAAATGTCAGACCTATGTAGTTTACTCAGTTCAGTGCAATCATTTCAGTTTTTATGTCTTTAATGTGTTACACCAGTTAGTTTCTATGCTGGCTACCCACATATGGACGTTATACTGTGAGGTGTGAAGTTAAAATCATTTTCACACAGTGATTTGCTTCTTCTTTGTTGCATAAATAATGTTTGAACATTTAATTCTAACTGAAAGCATATGCTACAGCATGGAGTCTGAAATAGAAGTTTTTGTATACAGTTGTAAATGCATATTTGGCCAAAGAGCATTTGCAAGAAACTCTTCAACCTGATTGGTGCACAGGATGGGTGGGTGCACCAGTAACCAGTAAGTCAAACAGTATCAGATGAGCCCGCAGCCTCACGAAATTGTTTATATACTTGCCTGTAGGCTACTACTTTTTTTTTTTTTTTTAATTTTCACAGCTGGCTTTAAAAATGGTATATTGTCCAACATGGTTTAACAGATGTATAAAAAAGAAGTTCAAACAAACATTTGTTGATGTGTCAACATATTTGCTAAGCAACCGAAATCTAACATTTATCCAAGAGCAGATGTTATGGTGTGATCACAGTTGGACTTTAGACTCCCAGATGGGCTAAATAGTGTCTTTAACATGCTGAAACACTGTCAGATCATTCACCCTTCTACCAAGTACCAAAGTAAGCTGTGTACCAATAACCTTTGAAAAGACAGACGGAACATTATCCTACTGTGGACCACCTACTTTAACCAACTGAAGAATGAGATGTCTGAGTCAACAGCTGACTGACAGTGTGATACGGACGTTATATTTTAATAAATGAATATGTAAAATATGAATATATATACATATATATATATATATATATATATGTATATATATATATATATATATATTTTTTTTTTTTAATAAAAAAATATTACTCTCTTAGGGTGATATCTGTGTCACAGTTTGAATGAAAATGAATATATATATATATATATATATATTCATTATATATATATTATATATATATTGAATATATATATATATATATATATATATATATATATATATATATATATTCATTTTCATTCAAACTGTTCCATAGCTTCACTCCACATATTAAACTGCAAAAAAAAAAAACATTTGTGGTTGTATATACACTATGAGTTTTGAAATTACATAATTACATAATTGGAGAATAGAAAGTGAATGCAGTGCACTTTTGTAACTGTTGCCCCAAACCGCTGAAACCATAATTTAAATATGGGAAAACTAGTGACAAGTAGAGAATATATAGCGATGTGTGGTCCAGGACCTGCTTCGCTTTGTGTAAAACTGGAATGTCTCTTGACAGTTTGTATATGTTGAGTGATTTCCAGTCGATTTTCTCATCTATTGTCACCCCAAGAAATTCGATTTCATGCACTCTTTCAGTGTTTATCTACCTGAATCTGTACTGGTGTGTTTCTTCCTACAGTTTCACATTATCAATTTAATTTTATAAGTTATGCTTTTGAGCACACAGCCATCACTCATTTCCAAAGTGTAGAGACCAGTATCTCAAGGTATTATTTTGCCACTTGTTCTGCCACCTACTGCATGACATTGGCCTAAAAAATGTATTGTCCTATAATGAATATATGTCTTATTGAGTCATGCCTAAGAGCCTGACTGCATGACAGAGTACAATGCCCCTCTGCGTAGGGACAGTATTTACAAATAGAGTCCATGTGAGAGCTAGTGTACAAAATGTCAATGTCTGAGGAACCAGCTCAGCACTGTTTGAGCAGGGAGGTCATTCTCAGCTGTTATCAATCTGCCTGTTGCTCCTGAGGCCTACAGGTTGAAGATATCCACAGCTGGGGCTGTTGAAACTTGGCTTCACTCCAGCCTCTTATCTATAAAGCCACGTTGCCTTTCACTGCAGTTAAGGACGTATTTTGGCCCATCAACAAAACAAAAAGTAATTTTGTTTTAATATATTATAAGTCTGGCGTAGGTTTGGCTCATTTAGCCAACAATAGTGTTTTTATTGCAAACAACAATGCACCAACTCTTTAGCTAGTCATTTGTAATGTTTATGTTATTGTTTACATCTTTTGTAAAATATTTGTGAGAGCTAGAGCTAAATGGACACTGACCAAAATAATCCAGTGTCCATACTGGATTCAGATTTGTTAAAATGCAGTAAAACCCCAGGGCTGGGTTCAACCTCCTGCAGGCCCAGGTTTAAAATAACCAGTAGGCCTCTACTGATATGCCACCACAATATAGAGAAAACTCAAACAGTTATAGACAGTATTTTATAAGGACTAAATGACTATGTGTATGTGAATGATCAAACTTTTCAATTCAGTTCAATTCAATAATTTTTTGTTCAATTTAGTTCAATTCAATTCAGTTCAGTTCAGTTCAGTTCAGTTTAATTCAATTTAATTCAGTTCAATTCAATTCAATTTAGTTCACTTCACTTCACTTCAGTTATTTATAAAGCCCAATATTACAAATCACATTTTGCCTCAGAGGGCCTTACAACATACAACATCCCTCTGTCCTTTGGACCCTCACAGCGGATAAAGAAAAACTCCACAAAAAACCTTTAATGGGAAAAAAAATGCTAGAAACCTCAAGACCAACTGAGGAAGGATCCTTCTTCCAGGATGGACAGACATGCAATAGATGTCATGTGTACAAAGCAGATCAACATGATAAATGTACAGGGATCCGTTTGACAAAAATGATACATCAAGAGGGAGAGAGACAGAGAGAGATGCAGGGCAAACAGTAATGACAATAGCTACAATAGCATTTATTTTAGTAATAATATAATACTAGTCCATACCCATTGAGTGCACAAGTAACCCAGGTCTCTAGTGGGTAAATAAAACTATATGAAACTATGTGAAACTGTGTGAATGAATGTCATGTGAGTTAAGTAGCCAATCAGAGCCGCAACGGAGTAGCCTCAGCACTGCTAACCTAGAGTGGATATGCTGCTTAGTCAGATGAATGGGGACGCTGAGAGCGGAGCAGCTGCAGACGGCTACGCTGTGTGAAACGCTGCTGAGGAACTCTGGTTGCATGAAGGCTCTTGATGAGTGAATTGGCCAGGCTTTTTGACTATGGAGAAATTTGAGCATGAAGAACGCATGATGGCGAGCTAATTCAAACCTAAACTGGACCAAGAAGAACTTCGATCTACTGCAACTAGCATCTCACCTGCCAAGGCGGTAGGCCACACTGCAGCCCAGCCCCATTCATCTTTTTCCCCCCTTCACACACACACACACACACACACACACACACACACACACACACACTCAGGTATCCCCTGGGTCAGCACATGAACCCCTCTTTGACTGAGTAATTGACTTTTGGACTAATTGATTCCCTAGACACGGGAAACTCGTGGCGTGTGAAGAGGTCCACTATTTCAAACAGTTTTGAGTTGGGGTATTTTAGTTGTTTATGTTGAAATTGCATTGTGATGTTTTCTTTTCTTTTAACTATCAGTTGAATTAGTGGAAAGAACAAAGCATTTATCTGCTTGGATCCAAAGAACGTATTGCTCGGTGCACCAGATCTTAACATCTCTCATTTCTTTTTTTTTCTTTTTTTTCTTTTTTAATTTATATAGCGCAATACAGACCATCAAACAATACAACACAGGTGAACAACACAAAACAAACAAACAAACAAAAAAAAAAACACGTAATACAGCACGAGACAAGAGGGGGAGCTAAATTCCAATATGTCAACAGACAGAAGCAGTATCTATAACTATATAACTCTAACCAGAGAAACAAAGAAAAAAAAAGAAGAAGAAGAAAAAGAAACAAACAAACCAACACAAAAACAAAATAATTTCGGAATTAGATTTTTTGACTAAGTGAGGAGTAGCTGTCCTAAACCAGCACTGTCTGCCAGCCCCCTCCACCCCTCCACCCCCCGAGTCCCCTGTCCCCAGGGCCCAGCACAATGTAGTGTCATTACTCCATCATTTAAACGTAAAGAGAGAAGAAAAAATAAATAAAAAATGGAGCAGATAGATAAAGTGGGACAAAATCAGTACTTTTTTTTAGTTGTATGTCTATTTATAGTCTGAATGGAGAAGAAAAAATAAATATAAAATAAATAAATAAATAAATATGCCTGCGTACATATTTGTGAAATGGTAATAATGACAACGATAGAAATAATATGCATATATATGTACTATATATGTTAGTACATATGATAATTTCTTTTCTTTGTCTCTCCTTGACCGGGTCCAAGTGGTTTACAGTGCTGGATTTGAAATCTGGTTATTATCAGATCAAGATGGATGAGAAGGACAAGGCCAAAACAGCCTTTGTTACCCCACTTGGATTCTGGGAATTCAATCGCATGCCCCAGGGAATCACAAATGCCCCCAGTACATTCCAGCGATTGATGGAAAAATGCATGGCTGAATTACATCTGAAGGAAGTCCTTGTGTTCCCAGATGACCGATCTTTTTTGGCCCGGAACTAAGATGGCGCCAGCGTGTGCGGCCTGCCGTCTGCCGGCTCTGCTATGTTTGATATTTGCTGCTATATTACTTTGTTTTCTCTGCCAAGATTCCTTTGCTTTGCTGGTGTATGATCAACAAGCACTTCTTGACATTAGAGCATCTCAAAAAACACTGCCAAACGTTGATTGGGGGGATCAAACCTCAGGTCTCCCTCCTCCCCTGGCGTCTGTACCAGCTTACCTGCTGCGCTCACCGGTTGTCATCTCACGGAGGAAGCGCTCCAGAAGACGCGGAAAGAGGGCAGGCGTCTTGGTAAAACTCAAGATCCTCAGACGATCCACCTGTTGGACCGATCCTCGCCATCCTGTCAGAGGATCTCATGTGCAGCCGTTGTGTCTTCGTTGGATCCAGCCTGTTGTTCCTCCCTGTCCAGCCGCTGGCTGCCTTCACCTGCCGACGGAGGTTCCCCCTCCCAGATGCCGGGTCCGCAACGGCGGTGTGGATTTTAGAAATCTTCGGCCTCTGCGCCGCGTTTCCACCCAGGCCCGCGAGGAGATTACTTATAGCCTGGCTCTCTTGAATGCTAGATCGCTAGCAAACAAGACTTTTATCTTGAATGACTTCTTCACTTCACGTGAATTGGATTTTATGTTTCTGACAGAGACGTGGATTCAAGTCGGTGAGTCTATCCAGTTCTCCGAGTTGCTCCCCCCTAACTGTCTCTTTTTTAACTCCCCCCGAACCACCGGCCGAGGTGGAGGGGTAGCATCTGTATTTAAATCCAGTTTTCAATGTCGATTGTCACCGTCGATCTCTTTCTCCAGCTTTGAGCTGCAGACATTCACTGTGAAACTGTGCGCCACGGACCGCCATGTGCGCGCAATTAACCCTTCAACTGCTTCTGAGTTTTCTGCAGCATTTAATCATTCTGTGCTACATACTCAGGATCATTATGGTACTCTTACTCCTGATGAGTTTATAGACACTTTTAATTGTACTTGCACTGACATATTAGACTTGGTGGCTCCTTTTAGGTGCAAACGCTCTAAGCCAGTCACAGAGCCATGGCTTAATGACACCACTCGCACTTTAAGACGTGTATGCAGACGCGCCGAGAGGAAGTGGAAGAAAGATCATCTACACGTTTCTTTGGACATTTTAAAAAACAGTATTGCAGTATCAGCTGTTAAAGCTGCCAAGAGTCTGTTTTTATCCAATCTTGTGTCAGTCAATAGTCATAAACCTCAGTTTCTTTTTAATACCTTAAATACTCTTTTAAACCCCTGTGACCACAATGGTGTTGTTCCTTCTCCTAAACTGTGTGAAGATTTTCTAAGGTTTTTTATTGGCAAGATTTCTGATATTAGGTCCTCTCTTTTGCCGTCTGCATTAGATCCTGCCATCTTTCCCAATTGCCCTGCTGTTTTTGACACATTTGAACAAGTGTCTCTCTCAGCTTTAACTGATATTGTCCAGCACCTCAGGCCTTCGTACTGTCCTCTTGACAGCATCCCACCCCGTCTTTTTAAGGATGTTTTCCATATCATTGAGCCCTGTGTTATGGATCTGATAAATTCATCTTTGATGTCTGGATGTGTCCCAGCTGCCTTTAAACATGCTGTGGTCCAGCCCCTCATCAAAAAACATAATCTTGACCCCACAGTTTTATCCAACTTTATGCCTATCTCCAAGCTTCCTTTTCTTTCTAAGGTCTTGGAGAAGGTGGTTAATGAACAGCTGCAGTCTTTTATTGATCTAAATGACATTTCCGAGAAGTTCCAGTCTGGTTTTAAGTCACGTCAGCACAGAAACGGGCGCTTTTAAGAATTTTAAATGACCTTCTTTTGACAGTTGACTCTGGTAGCTCTGCAGTCCTGGTCCTTCTGGATCTGACGGCTGCCTTTGATACGGTAGATCACAACATTCTCCTGTCTCGCTTAAACACCTGTGTGGGCATTAAGGGTACTGCTCTTAAGTGGTTTCAGTCCTACCTCTCAGATAGGAGCTTCTCTGTCCAGCTGGGCCAGTATTCTTCAGCCTCTTCCCCCCTGAACTGTGGGGTGCCTCAGGGTTCTATTTTGGGCCCCCTCCTCTTTTCAATATATATGTTGCCATTGGGATCCATATTTAGAAAGCACAATGTCTCATTTCATTGCTTTGCAGATGACGTACAAATCTATCTGCCTTTAAAAACAAATGAGCAAGCCTCTGTTCAGGTCTTATTAGACTGCCTCAATGACATCCGATCTTGGATGGAAGTCACCTTTCTCTCCATGAACAAAAATAAAACTGAGATTATTTTATTTGGCCAACAAAATCTGTTCGATGGGTATGACAGCGCCATTGGCACCCTTAAGTCTCACTGCCACCCTTTTGCAAGGAACCTTGGTGTTATTTTGGACAGTGACTTTAGGTTTGATAAGCAGATAAGCTCTATTGTCAAAATGAGCTTCTTCCAGCTAAGACTATTAGCAAAAGTAAAGGCATATCTCCCCCGAGATTATTTTGAGAAAGTTATTCACACCTTTGTTACATCACGCCTAGACTACTGTAACTCTTTGTTTGTTGGTCTTGACCAGTCAGCACTGCGCCATTTACAAGTAGTCCAAAATGCAGCTGCCCGCCTGCTGACTGGAAAGAAACGGCGTGATCACATTAGTCCTGTCCTTGCATCTTTGCACTGGCTGCCTGTTAATTTTAGGATCCAGTTCAAGGTTTTATTAATTGTTTTTAAGTGTTTAAATGGTCTGGCACCGTCTTATTTATCAGAGCTTGTACAGCCTCACAGTACTTCTAGAGCACTTAGGTCGTCAAACCAGCTGCTCCTGGCAGTACCTCGGTCCAGACTCTCTACTCGTGGGGACAGAGCCTTCTCAGTGGCGGCCCCAAAGCTGTGGAACAGCCTACCATTCCAGGTTAGAGCTGCACAGTCTGTTGAGCACTTTAAAACATTACTGAAAACCCATCTTTTCTCCTTGGCGTTCAGTCCCTGCTAGGCAAGAATCCTTGGCTTTTACTCTTTTTACTCTTTTTACTTTTTATTTCCCTTCTTTTTAATCTAATTTTTAGGTTTTTTTAAATTGAGCCCTTACTATTTCCTTTGTTTTATTTATTATGATATTTGTATATGATTATTTTATATTTCAATAACTGTACAGCACTTTGGTCAACTGAGGTTGTTTTTAAATGTGCTTTATAAATAAAGTTTGACTTGACTTTTGACTTGACCTGATCATTTTCTCCCAAACTCTGGAGGAGCATGAAACCAGACTGATGAGAGTGCTTGCACGATTGAAAGAGTATGGGCTGAAACTGTCCCCTGAAAAATGCAAGTTTTGCCAGTCCTTAGTCCGTTACCTGGGACACGTGGTATCGGAGAAGGGAGTTGAAACTGACCCCAAGAAAGTGAATGCCCTCAAGTTCTGGCCAATTCCCCAAAACCTAAAGGAGTTAAGGTCCTTTTTTGGCTTTTCCGGCTACTATCGGCGGTTCATTAAAAACTATGCTGCCATAGTTAAGCCTCTGAATGAACTCACTTGTGGTTACCCACCACTTCGCAAAGCTGCAAAAGCTAAGGGAACAAGGGATCAGTACCATGATCCAAAACAGCCTTTTGAAGGTCGGTGGACCTCTGAATGTCAAGATGCTTTTTATGCTCTTATCGGAAACCTCACTACTGCTCCAGTCCTTGGTTTTGTGGATCCACAGCAACCGTACATTTTGCACACTGATGCCAGCACCACTGGACTGGGAGCCGCCCTTTATCAAGAGCAGGAAGGAAAAATGAGGCCTTCTGCTTTTGCCAGCCGCGGGCTGTCGCACAGCGAGTCTCGATATCCAGCCCACAGCAATGCTTATAGTGGTGTCCATAAAGTGTCCATAGTGTCCCTAAAGTGTCCATGGTGCAGTTTACTGTGAGCAGTGCTGGTTATGTAGCCTGACAGCAGCAGGCAGGAAAGACCTGCGATAGCGTTCCTTTACACACTTTGGGTGAATCAGTCTATTGCTGAAGGAGCTCTCCAGAGCTTTTATCTCCTCCTGCAGAGGATGGGAGTCATTAGACCTCCTTTCTCCCACCACCTGCACAGAATCCAGAGAGCATCCCAGGACAGAGCTGGCCTTCTTGATCAGCTTGTCCAGTCTGTTTCTATCTGCAGCCAAGACGCTGCTGTCCAGGCAGACCACTCCATAAAAGATGGCTGATGCCACCACAGTGTCAAAGAGGAGCGCCCCCTGCACTCCAAAAGACCTGAGCCGCCTCAGCAGGTAGAGTCTGCTTTGGCCTTTCCTGTACAGTGCTGTTATGTGATTAGTCCAGTCCAGTTTATTGTTAAGATGAACACCCAGGTACTTGTAAGATGTCACCATCTCAATGTCCTTTCCCTGGATGTTCACCGGTGTTGGGGGGAGGAGTCTGCGTCTGCGGAAATCCACCATCAGCTCTTTGGTTTTCCCCGTGTTGATCTGAAGGTGGTTCCTTAGGCACCAGTCCACAAAGTCCTGGTTGAGTTCTCTGTACTCCCTATCGTCCCCATCTGTGATGAGGCTGACGATGGCAGAGTCATCAGAGAACTTCTGCAGATGACAGGTGGGAGTGTTGTATGAAAAGTCTGCAGTGTAAAGGGTGAAGAGGAACGGTGCCAGCACTGTCCCCTGTGGGGCCCCTGTACTGCAGACAGCCAAATCCAATACACAGTCCTGGGTTCTGACATAGTGCGGCCAGTCCGTGAGGTAGTCCACAATCCCAGATGTCAGGTGATTACCCACCCCTATGTGCTCCAGTTTGTCCCTCAGAAGCGCAGGCTGTATGGTGTTGAAAGCGCTGTAGAAATCAAAGAACATGATTCTTACAGAGCTTCCGGGCTACTCCAGGTGGGAAAGAGCTGTGCTGTCCACCCCAATGCCAGGCTGGTAGGAAAACTGCAGTGGGTCCATTGAAGGGCCTACTGCTGGGCGGAGACGAGACAGGACCAGGGGCTCCAGAGTCTTCATGAGGTGTGATGTTAATGCCACTGGTCTGAAGCTGCTGAAGTCCTTGGGGCGCGGAGTCTTGGGCACAGGTACCATGCAGTATGTCTTCCACAGCTGTGGTACTCTCCCCAGCCTCAGGCTCAGGTTGAAGATGGTTGCAACTATCCCGCACAGTTGGTCTGCGCAGGACTTCAGGAGAAACCGCAGCCTTCCTTGTCTTTATCCTCCTCAGATGATCTCTCACCTGACAGGTAGTGAAGGACAAGCTGGAGCAGGGGGGCTGTGTGCTTGGGGGTGGAGGTGATGAGGTGGGGGGAGGGTGAGGGGTGGTGAGATGTCTGGGGGAGCGGGGGTGGGGGAGGTGTCGAAGCAGTGTGCCAGGAGTGTAGGTGAGGGGGAAGGTGAAGGTGAGGATTGGTCACCTCTGGCCTGGGAGTCTGGTTGTTTGTGTCCTGAGATGGTTTTCAGACCTCTCCAGACTCCGCTGACATCACTCTGCTGCAGCTGTAAAGTCAAACTGGGAAAATAAATCGTCAATCAAAAGGAATGAGCTGAGAACGAAAAGAAAACAACATGCATAACATTCAGGCAGGAACAACTGCGCGATCGGCCGTGCAGCCCGGACCCATAAAAGCGGCGCACAGACACAGCATGGAAGGAAGGAGAAGCGGAGCCATTGAGACGCTACTGAAGTAAGAGGCTCGTGGCGGCCCGTTTGAAACTCACGCTAAAACCTGTGCAACTGGAACGGGAGACAGCAGCAAAAGCAGAGAGGCAGCCGGTAAGCAGCAGGACTTGAAATCACGGACTGTGTGTTACTCTGTGCCGGTGTCGGCAGTCGCTAGCTTGGTGGGGGGTCGGTCGCTCGGCAACACGTGTCTCAGCCATTAACCTTAAGTAGCATGTGGCTAGGTTACTTGCCTTTTGAAAATGTTTGAAAGTGGAAATATTGTGTCTGTGGGGGAATATTGGGTTTCTTGTAAGGTGGTTTAAAAGGTAATATTAAATGCATTTAAAATTGCTTCACTTTGATTGCAAATTGATAAATTAGAAAGGTTAAAATACTAAAAGGTAATTGCATTGTCTGTTGTGATTGTTATTCATGATTGGATTTAAAACATTGCATAATTTAAAAACTATTGCATTGTCATAAAAACACGTCAGCATAATTTAAAATGCATAATTTAATTTGATTAATTTAAATAAAAATGATATGACTATTATAAATAAGTCTGTCCTAAAATATTTAATTATTTACAAGTATAAGTGTTAAACACTAACTGTTAAATACATCAAGAAATGCAGAACTCAGACAAGTGTGAAGCGCTAAAAAAAAAAAAAAAATCACTTTATTTGCATTTAATATTATTTAAGAGACTTTAATGGGTTTATATATGTATAAAGATGTTTATTCATTTATTTATTGGTAGCACTTTGGTTACAATTAATTAATTGTTACATGGTTACATGTTGCAGAAATACATCATGTGCAATATTTAACATGGATTTCTTTGTCTGTGTTTTTTTTTTTTTTTGTGGAAGGTTTTCACCTGATTAGGTGACCAAATGGCCAGAAATCAAATGAAATAAAAGAAGGAAAAAAGGAAAACTGTTTGGTCATTTGAGTGAATTCCAGTCAACTCTGAGCTGAGGTCTCATCCTTTCAAGTTGGGAAACTGCGCAGGGACTTTTTAACCAGAACTTGACAGCAGCTGTTCCTCCATCCTCTTTCTATATCCTTCCTTTCCCCGCCTGATGTTTCTCCATAGCTCCTTCTGCACGGCCTTGAGCTCCTCCTTATTTCCAGCGTTAAAAGCTCTCCGCTTCTCCTTCAGGAGAGCTTTTATATCTGGAGTAATCCAGGGTTTGGTGTTGGAGAAGGAGCCTACAGTCTTGGTGGTTACGGTGCTTTCCACACAGAAGTTAATATAATCCGTAATGCATGTCATACTGTCAGTGTCCTCCCCATGGGAATCGCTGAGTACCTCCCACACAGTGGTCTCAAAGCAGTCTTTTAGGGCCTTCTCGGCCTCATCAGACCACCTCTTCACAGTGCGGGTGGTTGCTGGTTCCCTCTGCATCAGAGGTCTGCAGACAGGCAGAAGATGATCCAGGTTGTGATCAGCTCTTCCCAGGGGGGGCGGGGGGATGAGTGGTATGCCTCCTTGGTGTTGGCATAAAATAAATCCAGTGTTTTATTGTCTCTGGTGTGGCAGGAAACATACTGGGTGAGGATGGGCAGGGTGGTTGATGGACAGGCGTGGTTGAAGTCCCCAGAGATCAGAAGGAGGTCCTGAGGTTGCTGTGTTTGCAGCCTACTTGTAACAGAGTGGAGAATGTCACAGGCAGACTCAGCCTTTGCAGACGAGGGGACATACACTGCTACCATAATGACATGAGAAAACTCCCTGGGTAGATGATATGGTCTCATGCCAACAGCCAGCAGCTCAATGTCCCTGCAGCAATGCTGTTCCTTGATAGTGATGTGCCTAGAGTTACACCATCTATCATTCACAAACACAGCCAGCCAACCTCCTTTCCTCTTACCACTGTCCACTGTCCACTGTCCTGTGGTATCTGATGAGCTGGAATCCATCCAGCGTGGCTATCGTGTCCAGTACTTCCGTGTTCAGCCATGTCTCAGTAAACACCACCACGCTGCTCTGCCAGTACTCCCTCTGGTGGCGAGTCAGCTCCAACAGCTCATCCATCTCGTTGGGGAGCAATCTTACGCTCCCCATGACGACGGATGGGAGGACGGGTTTGTACCGTCTCCTACGGTATCAGTGCTACACTCTGGCGCGACATCCCCGTTTCCTTCTCCGCAGCTCGCCAGGAATGTTATGCCTCTCCTTGGGCCACACCGCGGTGTGATGCAGCGCTAACAGCTGGTCCCGGGTGTAAACAATGGAGCCATGGCTGGGCGCCGGATCCCCACACACGATTGTATCCATAGCAAAAAGGGAGAAAGACCGCTATAAAGAGAGCGATCTTCGTCTCCATACCAAAGCAAAACATAAGTGCTAGTGCTAGTTAGACACCACCAGCTACAGATGGCTGGCTGCCCTGTCTAGCTTTAACTTCAAGCTTCAGTACTGGGCTGATAAGCAAAATGTTGACGCCGATGCTCTCTCTCGAAGGCCACATGAGATCTGCCTGGATGACAGCCAATCTCGGAAAGAGCAGGACCGAATAAGCCGCTTCACGCAGCAGCATCTGGCTGATGCCAGCTCCACAGAGGTTCTTCCCCCAGATGTCGTTAGCGCTATCTGTCAGAGTTGTCTGGTCAGATCATCTCCTGACTCTGTCTTCAGCCAGTGCAGTCCTACACTGGTGGAGTCTCTTGCTCTCTCTGCCGCTGCCATTCCCGACAGTTATGTGTCAGAAGATCATCATGGCTTACCTTTCATTCCAGCACTGTCCCATTCTGAGCTCAAAGACAAACAGAGAGTTGACCCCTGTATCCGGGAAGTCATATTCCAAATGGAATCTGGAGAAAAGATCCCTCCATTTGTGAGAACTGAACTCCCTGAACTTCGACTTTTGTTGAGGGAATGGAACAAACTAGAGCTGCAGAACGAGATCTTGTACAGACACAGGCAAGAGGGTGAGCAGATTTATTACCAGCTTGTTTTACCCGAAGAACTATGAGCACTTGTCTTGCAGAGCTTACACATTGATATGAGACATATGGACATTGAGACAACTCTTGACCTTGTATGTTCAAGGTTTTATTGGCCCAAAATAGCAGCAGCCGTGGAACAAAAAATCAAGACATGCGATTGCTGCATATGCCAGAAAGCTCTGTGTGAGAAAGCAGCTCCCTTGGTGAATGTCAAAGCCACTCATCCACTGGAGTTGGTATGCATGGATTTCCTCAGTCTGGAACCTGATACTAGCAACACCAAAGACATCCTTGTGCTAACTGACCACTTCACCAAGTTTGCAGTAGTTATCCGTACTCCCAATCAGAAAGCAAAGACAGTGGCAAAATGTTTGTGGGACAACTTTATTGTGTATTATGGCATACCAGAGAGATTGCACACTGACCAAGGCCCCGACTTTGAATCTCGTCTGATCAAAGAACTCTGAAGTTTCTGGAATTCAGAAAGTTTGGACAACTCCATATCATCCCCGAGGAAATCCGGTTGAAAGATTTAACCGCACATTGCTCAACATGCTGGGGACCCTGGAAACCAAGCAAAAGTCAAAGTGGAGAGAATTTGTCAAGCCCTTAGTTCATGCCTACAACTGCACACGTAATTACATAACGGGTTACACCCCTTATGAACTCATGTTTGGACATTCTCCCCGACTACGTGTTGATCTAGCCTTCGGCTTGCCTGTGACAGCGGATCAGTTCAAAACTCACTTTCAGTATGTGCAAGAACTCAAAACCAGACTGGAAGAAAGTTACCAACTTGCTTCTCGAAATGCTCTGAAATTGGGAGAGAGAAATACAGCTCGGTTCGACCAAAAAGTAACTACTTCAGACCTGGAAATGGGAGACAGGGTGTTGGTCAGAAATATGCGTATTCGAGGCAAGCACAAACTCATGGACAAGTGGGAAGCTGATGTCTATGTGGTGATCAAGCGTGCAGGAGATCTCCCTGTCTATACTGTACGGCCGGAGAACAAAGGTGGGCCTAACCGCACCTTGCACCAAGAGCTTCTTCTTCCCTGTGGGTTTCTTCCCATGGCAACTGCAGAACTCCCTCAGCCATCACCTGTTCATAGGCCATGAATACAGCATCACCCAGGCAGTGATGAAACTGACACTGTTGATTATGAGGATGACGAATCTGGTTGTTGGGACTTGGGAGGCCATGCTCAGCCGACAGTTCAATTCACTGTGGGGAGCGATCTCACGGCTGGAGCTGAGATGGAGACCCACCAAGTTGACCCCTCTGTAAACCCTGTCCCTCTGCCATCATAGTTAGCTGCAGATTACCTGCCTCATGCCGAGAATCCTACACATGACCCCAGTAATATGGAGGAAGGAAACTTACCTGGATACACACAGTTGCCCACGTACAGTTTCACATTGTGTGTGTTTGGGATACAGGTCATAGGAAATTGCAGATTAAATAGTCAACTGAACCCATTAAGAAGAGCAATGCATTCAGACAGAGTTTTTGTGAATTTGATAGTACGATTGCTTTATTGAAAGTACAGTAGTACCATTGCCAATAGTGGGATGGTTAGTGGGGTAAAACTGTACATTAGTAGTTGAGGTAGCAGGTTGAAAGGCAGATAGTTAAAATGTTTATAAGTTGTATTGACTTAAAAGTGGGGCGCACTGGTAGTTCACATGGGAAAGGTGCGTTGTCCGTTGTTGCAGCGGTGGGGGTTGGAATCCAGCTTTCGTTCTTTGCTGCATGTCTTCCTTGCTCTCTCTCTCCCATCCTTCCTGCTGTGCTTCACTGTCCTGTCAAATCCAGTCCAGTTAGGCCTAGATAAGAAATTAGCTCTCTAGCGCCCCCATTTTGTTTGCTCGGGTCAATAATGCAATAATGGAGGGGTCCCCTCAGATGTCCATTTGAGCTTGGTTCAGGCTTCCCTTTCATTATAGTGCAGCTAACTGTTCTGGTGTTTCTGTCGAGCGAGCAGGTCCCTGTGCATCTCTGTTGGCATAACAACTGACCCTGCTTAACAGCTGACCCCGGGCTCCCCTAGCTACACTCACAAACACACAGACACACAAAGTTGAGGGGTGTGGGGCAACTTCCCACGCTCACATGCACCTACACAACATGGCAGTTGGTTAGCTTATCAATGTGACATCAATGTGCACGTTTTAGCAGTGTAAATGCAATTAATTAATAAGCCTACCATTTTGGCTGCAGCTGAGATGATGTCTGTTTTAGGTGGATGCATATATTAACGTGCGTGCACTGTAACTCCGCTGCTCAGCTACAGCTAGCCTCGCATCACCAGGCGATTTTGGGTGATGGCTTAATTGCTGGAGACCACGGTGATAAGAGTGATGAATCTGAACCAAGTTGTGGGCTGTAAAACATAAAACAATGATCTAAAAGAGGCTAAAAACTGAGGTTGGTGATAATTCTCTGTGTTTGTCAATACAAGTGATATTTTAGACACTATTGTCATTTGATCATTCCTAATACAGAATATTAATAAGCGCACTTTTAGTATATGTATTTTCTAATATTGTCATTATCTTTCTCTCAATTGTAATTTTCCTTTTGTTATGTCTTTCTTCTTTGTACATCTATAACATGTCTGTCGGAGCTATTTTTCTCCGCTGGAGATTTCCCCCTTTTTCCTCTTAAAGGATTGTTTTGAAGGTTTTATTTGATTTATTTATCTATTTATTTTTGCTTTACTTTTTTTTCCTTTTCCAAACCAGATGTCTAAGGATAGATGGTGTATCTACAGGTTATAAAGCCCACATTTGTGATTTGGGTTGGATGAATAAGACTTGACTTCAAATGTAAGCATGCATTTTAGCATGTAAATGGTATTCTATCATTGATTCAAGTTTGTTGGTCAGTGTTTGTACCTAATTCATCGGGTTTTAAGATATGTCGCATTTTGATATGTACTAAATACTGTAAAACTTCAATTAAAGCCTAGTCCAAATTAAACGCCTCTCTAATTGGAAGCTGGTTCTGGTAGCCAAAGAGTTTATTTTTCAATAGAAATTCTTCAGATGTATAAAACCAGGTTGTTGGGTACCTCAAATTATGTGTCCATTTCTCGGTTACCTTCTAAGTTATTCATACTCCTTTAGTCCATAAGGGTTCTCAGATAAAAAAAAGAATCAAAAGGGGGTTTTTATAAAAATGAATCCAAGTTGAATTATTTTAACAGGATAAAGTGGGGTTGTGTTAGTCCTTGAGTGCCGTAACTCTCTGTTTCTCTGTCTGTCTAAGCTAGATTAAATGAATGATTCATAATTGATATATAGTCTGAAGCCTAATTTATATACAAGTAACATTAATACTGGCTTAAATAAACAATTTGATTGTATTCCCCATCTTTGCTGAGCAACAGTTTTGTGTAAAAAGAATTCATGTCCGAAATATAGGCCTGTTGATTTCAGTGATTTAAGCAAATAATAGCCTGGGCTATTAATTGCAGTTGAAGTATATGTTGAAGTTTTATGGTAAAAGTTTTATGGTAAATAAATATTATTATTTTATTATGAAGCAAAGTGCTGGAGCAAACAATGTTACCATTCCTCGGGCCATGCTGCTAGCCTACATGGCAAAAAATAGACACAAGCAGTCACTTGCCAGGATTTGTAACATGTATTTAATTGAAATGGAATACATATACCTAAACTGAACAAAATTTAAATTCAATATTTTATTTATATATTATTTATTATATTTTATTTATAAATCTAACCGTTAACATTTATATTTATATTTAATATTTAGATTTAGATTTAGATTTAATATTTAGATTTAACATTTAACATTTAGGTGCCACATTTAATATTTAGATTTAACTATTTAATATATTTCTAAGTTAACAAATATTGCTGTAAATGTGGTAAAAGGTGATGTTAAAAAATTCACAATACTTTTTTAAACATTGTTTGAAGCTAAATGTAGCAAAATGTTGATGTTATTTTCAGTGTGAGACACTTTACAAACAGCACCCCATAGGCGGCAGCTACTGGAATTCATCTCACCTGCCTCATTTAAATTACTTCTACAGCAACATAATGCTTGTGATAGGGAACAAAAGAAAAACAAGCATTGCCTACAACAGCAACATCATTCTTATTACAGGATAACCGCTGCTGTGGGTTCCATTTCACAAAGCAGGTTTAGTGAAAACTCAGAGTCTGTTAACCCTGAAATGACGGAAACTCTGAGTTTTCCGTTTCAGAAAGGGAGGTAACTCAAACCAGAGAAAGAGGGGTAACTCTAGCCTGTTTCAGAGAGAGGTAACTTAAGCTCTTGGTCAGTTACCGTAGAACAGACTCTATGAACCTAACCTGGTCGGGACCAGGTTTTTCTCAATGAACCTCGAGTTTCTCTCTGCCCTCTTTCAGAGCCGCACACTCCATTTGATTTCCTCATTCATTCAGTCAGCAGGCGAGTTTTGGCGTAGCCTAGTTCTGCCGTCTGTCATTTTAAAAAATCAGAGTCAGTATATTAGAAGTCCATTAGGCACAGTAGGTGGCGACTTTTTCACAACATGGCATGTCCTTTTGATAACGATCCCGTGGATGAAGGTGCAGCATTACTGCGCAGAGAATTAAATATTCGTCGGGAGATGGTTATCAGACCGCGCATAGATGTTCTAGCATTTCCACACAGTTATCTTTTTGAGCGGTACCGTTTCACGTCACAGTCCATCATCTACATACACAACCTAATCCGTCCTTACATTTACAACATTACCAATTGTAGTCATGCTCTCACATCCCAGCAGATATTGTGTGTTGCGCTGTGTTTCTTTGCAAATGGAAGTTTTTTGTACAATGTCGGAGATGCTGAGCACTTGAGTAAGGCAACTGTATGCAGGGCGGTCAGAAAAGTGTACTCGTTTTACGGACATCTGTCTTCTTTCTGTTGGCTGAGTAGAAATCTGTGTTAGTTTAAATAGGCTTAATTATTTAACAGAACATGATATAGATGAGAAGACATTTACGTGTGTGAAAACAGCATTATGTTGGGGATAAAACAATTGCACAGTCAAACAGCCACTTAATATTTATTTTAAAATGTAAAACATGATCAAAATGAGGTACCCCCATGAGATTATGCCGGGTCTTACCTGTTTGAACAATGTTTTTATATTTCATCCTAAACTGCTGCCAAGTGCGCTTCTCCCCTGCGGGATTGCACCTAAATGAAATAAATTAATAGGCTAACCATTCAAGCAGTTTTCCCCTGTAATATTCAGTGTTGGTAATAACGGCGTTAGAGTATTACGGCGTTACTAATGGCGTTATTTTTTTCAGTAACGAGTAATCTAATTAATTACTTTTCCCATCGTTGCAACGCCGTTACCGTTACTGAGAATGTGAAGTGGCGCGTTACTACAATTTGGTTGTATGAAGCGCAAGTGTCAGCTGCCTGGAGAGAGCAGGGAGGAGGGAAGGGAAAGGAGGGAGGGGAGGGGAGGGGAGGGGGGGTGATGACGCCATTGCAAATGCGATGATGATTGGCTGGGTGGGCGGATCATGCCCTGCTCACGCTGTCTCACTGCACGCTCTGACTGCTAAACACAACAAGACAGCGACAATGGCGTCGAGCCCGGGACGTTCAAAGGTAGCGTTCTCAAACTGGAAGTACCGGCATTACTTCTCGCTCATTGACGTTAAAGGCAAGAATGTTTATGTAACATGCACGCTATGTCCAGGAAAAAAGACTTTATCCACGTCTGCCTCAAGCAATTCAAACCTTATGAAGCACCTCACATCAACACATGCTAACACGACACTTGTTGCTGCTGCTGCTCCTGCTGCTAACCCAACCCCAAGCCCAAATGCAGCCAGCGAGGGAGACGGAGCCACTCTGTTAAAACAAGCAACGCTCGACTTTTCGGGTCAGCAACAGGTGACCAAAGCCGAGCTGAACACACTGATTGCCAGGTACACTGTTGAAAACATGTTACCCCTGTCCACTGTGGAGTCTGAGGCATTCAGAGCTATCATTGGTAAAATACCAATACGAGGAGGAGGAAGGGGGGTTGCCCCATGCCGAAACACTTTTGCTAAATTCATAGACAGTGAATACGAAAAAATGAATATTGAGCTTAAAAAGTCATTTGAGGAACTGGAGTACATTTCAGCCACAGCAGACATCTGGACGGCCCACAATAGAAGTTTCATGGGTGTGACAGCACATTGGATCAATCCAAATAACATGGAAAGAGAGAAAGCAGCTCTTGCCTGCAGACGGTTTAAAGGGCATCATACTCATGAGGCCATTGCAGCTGAGCTTGACAATATACACTCAACATATGGGATAACACACAAAATCGCAGCAACAGTGACTGATAATGGCTCAAATTTTGTTAAAGCGTTTAAGAGGTACCAGCCACAGGAGAGTGATTCTGAAGATGATGAAGATGAGGTGGCATTTACAGACATTAATGATGCTCTACATGCAACTGATGATAATGATCGTGATGTTGTGATCAATTTGCCCCCCCACAAGAGATGTGCATCACACACGCTAAACCTGATTTTGTGCACAGATATTGACAAGTGGCTGCTGTCAAACCCTGCAACAAAGGCTATTTACAGAAGTGCTACTGCCAAATGCACAGCCCTCTGGAGCAAGACTAGTCGATCAACTTTGGCTACTGAAACAGTTGATGAGTTGGTGTCAAAAAAGCTGCTTGTACCTTGTACAACACGATGGAATTCCTTCTATGATGCCCTGGCTCGAATCTCTGAAATATCCATGGTAGACTTCAACACCATCTCCTCCAAATTAGGACTGACAGCGATAACAGAAAGGGAACACCAGTTTTTAAAGGAGTACTGTACTGCGATGAAGCCCCTTACAGTTGCCTTGGATATACTCCAGGGAGAAGACAGCTGTTTTTATGGTACACTCCTACCAACAATAGAGACATTAATACTGAGGACAGAAGCCCTTACAAGTGGCCTGCAAATACTGAGGGATCTTCTTGACGCCATAGTCACAGTAAGAACTTTAATTGAATATTTTATTATTTATTAAATGAACATTGCTGTAGTACTCACAATAATAAATACTACTACTACTACTACTACTACTACTACTACTACTACTACTAATAATAATAATAATAATAATAATGATAATAATAATGATGATAACACTGATTTGTGTGGATACATATATTTAATGTGATTATTCTTATCGTTTCAGGCAGATTTGCTGATGTCCTGGGAAATGAAGAGGCTATACTTGCTGCCGTAACTCTTCCAAAATTCAAACTTCGCTGGCTGCGGTCACAGGAGTTAAAGGATAAGGCTAAGGCAAGTTTGCTGGCAGAGTGCCGGAAAGTTGTCCTCGAAGAACCACAGCCAGGTACCAGCACATCTTCACACCACACAGGTTCAGCCAAAGAGAACGATTTCTTTTCCTTTGAGGAGGTTGAGGAGGACACCTCTTCTTCAGCAGAAAACCAGGTGGCAGACTATTTTAGATCTTCAGCACAAAACTTAAGCTCTCTGTGTGGATTTTCTCTCATCAAGAAAATTTCACTACGTTACAATGCTGCTACTCCATCTAGTGCACCTGTTGAGAGACTGTTCAGCCAGGGCAAGCTTGTTCATTTTCGCTGAGAACGAACAACATTTTAATCTACATAGAGAGGGATAGTGTTTATTGTGCAATAATATACAGGTACAGAGATTTGCACTACTTAATGGCCAGGTCTTCCTTTCTTTTTACCCAAGTTTACATTTGTGTGTCTTAGTTTTGCACTTGATTGTAAAGTGTGTGAATAACTGAATATTATTTATTTTCAATATTTAATTTTTATTACTTTACTGAATATTTAAGAGCTGGATATTGCTCTGTTTATTGTGCAGTATTATACAGATACAGAGAATTGCACTAATTAAAGGCCAGATTTTCCTTTGTTTCTTATTACCCAAGTTTACATTTTTGGGTATTGGGTTTTGTACTTGAATGCAAAGTGTGTGAACAATATTTATTTGCAATATTTAACTTTGTTACTGTACTGAATGTTTGAGAGCTGCATAGTGCTCTGTTTATTGTGCAATGGTATACAGGTACAGAGAATTGCACTACTTAAAGGCCAAATTATCCTTTGTGTCTTTTTACCCAAGTTTACATTTTTGGGTATTGGGTTTTGTACTTGAATTATTTTCAATATTTAATATTGTTACTTTACGGAATATTTAAGGATAGTGTTCTGTTTATTGTGCAGTAGGCCTAATATACAGTTACAGAGATTTGCACTACTTAATGGCCAGAAGTTTACATTTGTGTTTTCTTAACAGGCTGCAATCTATTTAGTTCAAATAAATACCAAATGTTCTAAAATACTGTATATAGTGTTTTTATTCTTCAATCAGTTGATATAAACATCTTTGACGTTAAAGATGTTATAGAATGTAATAACGTATAGAACATGAAAAATAACGTCACAGTTACTTTGCTGAGTAACTAATTACTCTTACAATGAGGTAACTGAGTTACTAATTCAATTACTTTTTGGGAGAAGTAATTTGTATCTGTAACTAATTACTTTTTTAAAGTAAGATGACCAACACTGGTAATATTATTGTGATTGCAAAGGACTACATTTAAACTTAGGCACTGACCCGAGCAGCAATGTTCTCCCATGCCGTCTCCCTCTCTTTTGCAGCTGCAGTGGTGTTGCACTTCTTTTTGAAAACGTGTGCAAACTCGCCGTATGAGCGCATTAAGATTTCTAATTCTAGTGGCGTGAAAAACGCAGCCCTCCTCTTCCCCGTTGCCATAGTGACTCGTCGAATCGGGGCTCCATTGATGCTGGCTTTTTATAGTTGTGCTGCACGCGCTTAACTCCAGGTGAAACTACTCCAAGTTGATTAAACTGAATCAAATCAGCTGTTCTGGAACCGGAAACTCAGAGTTTTCTATCTCAGTGTAGATCAACTCAGAGTTCAGGATTAGATTCAGAGTTTGTTGAACCTGCTTTGTAAAACGGACCCCTGCTGCTGGTGGTTCCAAAAAGCCCTGTCTCCTGTGGACTCCCATTCCACTCTTATATGCACTGATAGTCCTTCTTAAAGTTATTGCTCTGATAACAAGATTTTAGGACTTATAAAAGGTTTTTATGTCCGCCATGTGGGAGTCAATTGACCCATTTGAGACAATCAAATCCAATCTCTTGTGCTTCCTCAGTTCCACTCTTAGCTCACCCTTTTTTTCAAATATTGTCACTTCTGGCTCCAAATGAGCCACATGGCAGTGGTCATATTCAAAACTCAAGGCCTCATAACAGCAGTCTACAAACCAATGTGTGACGTCACCGTCACTTTGTCCATCTCTTATATACAGTCTATAGTGTGTTCACCAAAAACAGTTGTGTATTTTGTGTCTCTGGCTTACATGCACCAAATAACCACACCGTGACCACCTGAAGACCAAATCTTGGTCTGCTGCCAGGCATCAAGCTCTGACTGGCTGTGTGTGTGTCTCGCTCAGATAAACTGTCAGTGCAGAGCAAGCTAACATTAAGCCAACTGATGTATATATATATATATATATATATATATTTTTATATATTTTTTAGAACAGACTGAAAATTGCTGTTGGTGTTCACAACACTGTATTGGTGTCGCCTATTCACATAATCTAAAATAATGAGTAATGTAAGATAAAGAAAATGGTAGCTACATTGGATAGCGATTGCAAACAAATAGTTAACTACTGTGCAAAATGATACAGTAACAAAGATATACATTATTTAAGTAGGAGTTATTCCAATAAATATTTAGGAAAACATTACATCATGGCAGCTTCAATGCTATGGACCTATATCAAGCCCCACCCTTTTTCTTTGATTCTTCAGTCATAACTGCTTCTAAGAAGAGTTGCAGTTGTGATTAGAGACTCAAGACAATAGGTCAGGGCTTGAGATAGGTCTATTATCAGTCCCATCCAAAACATATGACCGACTTAAGACTTTGTGCAGACTTTTTTATAGATCAGAATGAATGAGTCCAATCTAAGACATTTTTTCGAGTCTGAAATGAGATTTAAAGGAGATTATGCAGAGAGCTCCCTTTGATCTCAGTCTGAGTTAACTTTGAGAAGCAAAAGTAGTGTTAAACTGAGCATCATTTGAGGCTTATTTGAGATCTCCTGTATAAGATCAGCAGAGGTCTGATCTGAGAATGCTCATCTGTTTCTCAGGAGGAAAAAAACGAGCATCATAAGTAGGATGGTCTTTTTGTATCATGTTGATCTCATTGCTGTCTAGGAGAAACAGAGAACTTGATGAAATCTTATTTCAGATTTTTCTTTCTCTGGGATGTCAGACATTTTTACCAAGCAGTCCTGCACAAACTCTCCATCACTGAACTGCTCACCAAGCTTAGCATGTTCATTTGCTACCAAAAAGCTTACCTGTTTACACCCTTCCATTACTTTTCCAAAGATTTGTGAAGACTTACATGTGCAGATAGGTCTCGTTGAAACTGTTCAACCATACTTTTGCATTCTTAATCCATGAACTTGTAGGGTTTGTTATTAGTCTCATAATGGTGTTTAAATTCCTCGAACATCAAATTCACCTGTTTGCAGATACGGCAGATCACTTCATCTGTCCCCCAAGGTTAAATGAAGTAAGAGTTAATCCTTTTTTCCTAAAACCCCCATGTCTCCAAAACCATACAGCATTTTTCCATGTTGGCTTTTCCATCTCGCTTCCGCAATAAATTACAGAGTTGTTCACTGAAATGGCTGAATTAGCTAAGAGCACTAACATTGATGACCAAACAGAATTGCCACGGCACTTGTATGGTCCAACTAGTTGCCAAGTAACCACTGGGTTTCTACCAAAACTGTATAAATGTCCATGAGGACTGACCGTTTTCCAAAGCCAGCCTCAATTGGCCATTTAAAGAACTGCAGTTTTTGGCACTTGGGTTTTGGCTTCATTTGCAGCCCAGGAGGTTGCTGCTTGCTTTCCAATAGTTATCATTCCTAATCTGACAGACACTTGTCAGGGGGTCACAGTTGATGCAGTAGCCAAGTAATGTAAGATGTCAAGGGTAAAAGTATCTAAATTGACTGTGAGTGATTAAAATATAACATGCAAATATAGCATGCATTTCCTGTCACATTCAGCGGCTGCACAAATGTTTCTAAGGGTTGATTTACCTGCCTGCACTTTGAGCAACTATGTCTTTGATATTTTATTCTAATTCATTGGTGGGAGCAAAAATATGTGTTGTGTTCATAAAACATACTTTTTGTCAAACATTGTAGTTATAGCTGAAGTAGTTGCAGTGTGTTTACATTTTGAAGAGGTCTGTGTTCTACAGTCAATATAATATGATTAAATATCTAATTATACATGAGGTGGTTTTAAGGTACTTGTGTTTTGTTTCTTCTTTTTCAGATTTCAACTTCAATACCCTTTTCTTTGGAAAAAAAAAATCATCTGATGGAATAAGTCAGTTTATGTGCCTGTCCTAAGTATGGAACTGCAGAAGCTATCAAATGGTAATCACCACCATGAAGTGGCTGTGCCTGTGGAGGGAGGGTATGTTTCTTGTGTGTGTGCACTATTTGCTGACTCACTATGAATTCTTGGTAAATCATATACCTTCACATCATTTAAAGTTGTGCAGAGTTTGTTTCGTTGTTTGTGATGGATATTGCAGAGTTCCACCAGAGGAAGAAAAATTCCTTCAACACAGGAGTGATGGATCAAAGAGACCTCAGTTCACAGATGTGAGTATGAGAGAGAGGCTGAGGCCATGCAGCCTGCTGGTGCTCTCTGTATTCTGATACAGCATAGAATTCACAGCAATCAACATTTAATTTTTTCTTGTGAAAGTTATGTTGTCATCATGTCCGAAGTTACAATGTTCAAACTGTAATGGAGGGAGGGAGGATCAATAAGTGGGTGAGCATTGGACCTTATTCTGTACATGTGCTCTGATTTAGGGCCCTATTTAGATGGTCTAAAGTGGACGGCATAGGGCGCATAATCCATGTCGCAAGTGTCATTGCTATTTAGATGCAGGCACAGTTGTCATTTTCATGCCCTGCGCCCTCATCGTCTAACTAGCAAATGAACTTGCACTTCTCTGGGTGTGTTGGTCTAAAAATGAGGAGTGGTCAGGCGCAGTCATGGCGCGTTACTAGTTAGGTGATGTAAAAAGCAAATGCGCCAGTGACCAACAAAAACCTGGTCTAAAGTCAACGGCGCAGTATTTCGCTGTTAAACAAGTTAGTAATATGCGTCTCTAGGCGAGTGCACACACACGTGCACTCTGCTCAGACACACACGTAGCAGCCACACATATGCAAAAGATAACAATAAAAAATATGATTACAATGTGAAAGGTTATTATTGTGCACGTTAAAATATTTATCAGAAACACGTCTTAATGGTCACATTATGTGGCTACATTATATACTAGGCTTCACCTCCTGCATGAGGAGATCCGTCTCCTCAGCTGTAAAACGCTCACTCTTTCCAGTTGGTAGGTCCGCCATCTAACTAGCTCTCTGCCATGCGCTCCAATCGCGCCTCTTTTAAAGGGAATGAGAGGTGACACTCTGATTGGCTTATTGAATGATACGCCCAAAACACACCCATGACTAATTCACAGAGTAAGTCCAACCCTTTTAGACTCTCCGCCATGGCGCACAGTCTAAAAACATGCTGTCTAACTAGCAAGTGACCGGGACGCGCCCATGTGCCGCACGCCTGGCGCTTCGCGTTTTAGACCATCTAAATAGGGCCCTTAATGTTTTCTATACACCTGTCCATGCAGCTTATGCATCATGTAGCTGGTTTAATAATGACTGACACTCAAACATCTCAGCTGTTGTGTCATCTCAAACAGATCAGATCATCTGGTATAATTCATCCTTATTTTTCATTGTCTGGAATCCGTGCTTGGTGCTGGAGCCTGCCACCAGCTGTCTGTGTCTGCTTCACTCATTCAATGGCTATAATAACTGTCTGTTCCGCAGTTTTTTAATCAAAAAACAGAGAGGGAGCTGCTGTAATTTTACCATTTGCAATAACTATCTAACTTTGGGACGAAGGTATTAAAGGGTCCAAATAAACTCAAACTAAAGCTGGGGAGGATCTCTTATTAAAGACAATCTTTTGGGCCATATTATGCCTTTATTAGACAGTGGACAGTATAGAGATGATTAGGGGTGGGGAGAAAAAATTGATACAGCATAGTATTGCGATATATTTGTGTGGAAAAATCACACAGTGCCAAGTACTGATTTTTTTAATAACACAAATTATCAACACGACTACCTAGCCTACTAGAATAATATAATCAATTGATTTTTCAGTCCACAACATACATTTTGCTGCTGCAAATGGCAGAGGTGAGATGAACAGACTGAAAACTTTATCTTATTAGAAGGGCTGTCAAGTGATTAAAAAGATCAAGTCAAGTGTGACTTGACAAGACTGGCTTGCTAGTGTGAGCATCAGAGGCAGTGCTAGCTTGGACCTCTGTGTTTGCTGCTAAATACATTGCATTGAGGTGATATAGGCTTTAAGTACTCCGATGGTACAAAAATTCCTTACTGCAGAAATTGCAGAGAACAGTGCTCCTATCAGCAGTTCCATCTGGGTGTTTTTGAAATGTAAATGTTCCATTCATGGGGCCAAACAGTGTTGTCTCGTCTGCCAAAGCCACTGTGTCGGTAAATGACACACTGAGTCAAAGGGCAACACGAAATGCCATTAATCTGCAGTATTTTTTTAATGCGCATATTTTTTTTTTTCATGCTTTGTTTTTAATCAATCAAAATGAATGCATTACTTTGACAGCCCTATTTATTAGATAAAATTATGTTGACAAAGTTTTCCTTTGAGGACATAATTTAGGGTTGAAAAAAGTATTAAATTGCAAGATATCACAATTTATATTATTGCAAAACTGAGCATATCACAACACATTTAAAATCGAAATATAAAAATTGAAAATAAAAATAAAATTGTATTGTGACTTAGGTATCGTAATAATATTGTATTGTTGATCCTCTGGTGATTCCCACCCCTAGAGATGATATGAGGGGAGATAGAGTTGGTAATGACATTCCACAAAGGTCCCCAGCCAGAAAGCATGTAGGGACATAGTTATCTTTGACCACAGAAACATTTTAACACCTTCTGCCTCAAGGCCATGTCTAACTATTTAGGTGTCAAAAGCTACACAACTTCCGTCACCCTTGAGGGCAGTTACCTTTTGATTATATTTTATAATAATTCAATAAATTCAACTTAATTAGCCTTTACTCAACTTTTGGTATGTGCCAGGTCGTCAGCATGTCAGTTAGTACATTTTATTTGTATTCTATGATCACCATCTTCACCTTATTAGGTGTAAGACGTTTTTTGTTTGTTTGTTTGTTTTTTAGTGAGCTGAACTACTCATATTACATGCACATATTTCAGGCAATGGGGGTCGTAATTGGGCAGGAAAGTAGGACTGATTACCTAGGGTCCCAATGGGAGGAAACTCATGAAAAACTTGGAATAAAATTTGGGGTTTGTTTGTTTATTCATTTTAAGTAGTTGGTGCCATTACTAAATCAAAACTAGCTGAATAAATCAGTTTACAGACTGAACTTTGTTTAAAAAATAGTTGAAGCTCTCTAAGGCCCCTCTCACCCCTTAAAGGTACAAAAATGGTCTGCTCTGGCACTAGAATTAATCTCTAAACGCAGCTAGAGCCACCTGAGTCACTGCTTAAGCTGCTGGAGCACCAACACAAACGGCCATGTGTTACTCCAAGATAGGGAGAACATGGTTCCAAAAATTAAAAGACAGAAATAAAGAAGAAAGGAAATTGACTTTGTTAAATGAAAAACAAAAGGTGCATAACACAGATATGGATCAAGAGAGGAAGGTCGAGGGACCCACAGAGACTGTTTATGCACAGGGCCCAGAATTTGCTGCTATGCCCCTGATTTCAGGGATAACTAAACTAAAAAATGTTGTGAACTTACTCAAGACAGCATTTATTTCCTCCAAAACAGAATGCTAAAGTAGAAGAGTGTGTGTGAAAAGATGTTGTAAAAGACATGGTAGCATGATTTGTGGGTGCTGAAAGCTATTGTATTGCCTTTGACACTATACATTAATGAACTTGTTATTGTGTCTTTGAAGTTAATATTCCAATCTTATCTCTTTTCCAGTTTGAGGGTAAAACCTCCTTTGGGATGTCTGTTTTCAATCTGAGCAATGCCATCATGGGCAGCGGCATTCTGGGTCTGTCGTACGCCATGTCCAACACTGGCATCATCCTTTTCCTGTAAGTAACAGAAATGTTTACAAACTTTGGTACAGAGAGTACAACGGATGTGTGATACTCACACCACACACGTTCTGAACCTCAGTGGCTCCCTGGAAAAACAGACAGTACACAAACAGACATGAAAGGAGGCAAAGTAAATATTACACAACACTTGGTTACCGCTCATGCCTTATGTACTTATGAAATCTTGCACTTAAAACTTGCCCCAAGTCTGAAATGCCAAATGGTAAACTCACTGTTACTTTATTATTATTACTGATGCTGTGTGCAGACAGACAGATGATCATTATCCAGACTGTTACACAGCGTACAGTTTGAATTCCACAGCTGTGCCCATTAGCCATGTCAACATGTTATTATGATTTTGACCACACAAAAATTGTCTTCTTCTGGCATATGTCTTAAGACCTTCAGCTCCGTTGAGGCAAGCCAGTCCAGTGTTTCATTGTCCAGATCATATAGACCACGATTGCAGTTCAGTGGCTGGTTTTTGGGACAGCTGGTTATAATGTGTTCCAGTTTGTAGTGGATCCCCGCATTCGCCAAGACACAAAAATTGTGATGTACAATTCAATTCAATTCAATTTTATTTATAAAGCCCAATATCACAAATCACAATTTGCCTCACAGGGCTTTACAGCATATGACATCCCTCTGTCCTTATGACCCTCGCAGCGGATAAGGAAAAACTCCCCAAAAAAAACCCTTTAACAGGGGGGGAAAAAAAAAAAACGGTAGAAACCTCAGGAAGAGCAACTGAGGAGGGATCCCTCTTCCAGGACGGACAGACGTGCAATAGATGTCGTACAGAACAGATCAGCATAACAAATTAACAGTAATCCACATGACACAATGAGACAGAGAAAGAGAGAGAGAGAGAGAGAGAGAGAGAGAGATGCAGGTAATGACAGTAGCTTACAACAACATTATTGAAAGTAATAATATTATAGTTATAGTTCTGGCTACTGCGGTACAATATGTTGAAAGTATGTATTAATATCTGGCAGTATACATGTGTGACAATAGTCATATGTGTATAATAACAGTAGAAGTATGACTAATGACTAATGATGGCAGCAGCAGCAGGAGGCATCTGGCAGGACCACGACAGCAGCACAACCACACACGTCACACTGTCCAGGCACCGCTGCAATATGAGTTAATCTGAGAGACAGTGGAGCACAAAGGCTCCGGAGAAGAAGCCGAGTTAGTGACATCCAGAATGGCCGAGTTAGCAAGATGCAGTAATAGAATATGAGAGAGAGAGAGAGAGAGAGAGAGAGAGAGAGAGAAGGAGAGAAGGTGCCCGGTGTATTATAGGGGGTCCTCTGGCAGACTAGGCCTAAGTCAGCCTAACTAGGGGCTGGTACAGGGAAAGCCTGAGCAAGCCCTAACTATAAGCTTTATCAAAGAGGAAAGTCTTAAGTCTAGTCTTAAATGTGAAGACGGTGTCTGCCTCCCGGACCGTAACAGGAAGATGATTCCACAGGAGAGGAGCCTGATAGCTAAAGGCTCTGGCTCCTGATCTACTTTTGGAGACTTTAGGGACCACGAGTAACCCTGCGTTCTCAGAGCGCAGAGTTCTGGTGGGATAATAAGACACTATGAGCTCTCTAAAATATGACGGAGCTTGACCATTTAGAGCTTTATAAGTTAAAAGTAGGATTTTAAATTCAGTTCTGGATTTTACAGGGAACCAGTGCAGAGAAGCTAAAACAGGAGAAATATGATCTCGTTTCTTAGTTCCTGTTAGTACACGTGCTGCTGCATTCTGAATTAGCTGGAGAGTTTTTAAGAACTTACTAGAGCTACCTGATAATAGAGAGTTACAGTAATCCAGCCTTGAGGTAACAAAAGCGTGGACCAATTTTTCTGCATCTTTTCGGGTCAGGATAGGCCTAATTTTCGCAATATTACGCAGATGAAAAAATGCAGTCCGTGAGGTTTGTTTTTTTAATGAGAATTACAAGACAAATCTTGATCAAATATTACTCCGAGGTTTCTTACGGTAGTGCTAGAGGCCAGAGCAATGCCATCTAGAGAAACTATGTCATCAGATAAAGAGTCTCTGAGTTGTTTGGGGCCAAGAACAATAACTTCAGTTTTGTCTGAATTTAACATCAGGAAATTGGTGCTCATCCAAGTTTTTATGTCTTTAAGGCAGTTATGGAGTTTAGTTAATTGATTACTTTCTTCTGGCTTCATCGATAAATACAACTGTGTATCATCCATAACAATGGAAATTTATAGAGTGATTTCTAATGATGTTACCTAAAGGAAGCATATATAGAGTAAATAGGATTGGTCGAGCACAGAACCTTGCGGAACTCCAAAACAAACTTTGAGTACGTAAGGACGATTCATTATGAACGTGAACAAACTGAAAACGATCAGATAAATAAGATTTAAACCAGCTCAGTGCAGAACCTTTTAGGCCAATTAAGTGATCCAGTCTCTGCAGTAGAATTTGATGGTCAATTGTGTCAAACACTGCACTAAGATCTAATAAAACAAGTACAGAGACAAGTCCTTTGTCTGAAGCAATGAGAAGGTCATTTGTAATTTTAACTAGTGCTGTCTCAGTGCTATGATGCACTCTAAATCCTGACTGAAATTCCTCAAATACATTATTATCATGGAGAAAATCACACAGCTGGTCTGCGACTACTTTCTCAAGGATCTTTGACATAAAGGGAAGATTAGATATTGGTCTATAGTTGGCTAAGACCTCTGGATCCATGGTGGGCTTTTTTAGTAGAGGTTTAATTACAGCTACCTTAAAAGACTGTGGTACATAGCCTGTTAATAAGGATATATTGATCATATCTAATATATGAGTGTTAACTAAAGGAAAGACCTCCTTAAGTAGCCTAGTTGGGATGGGGTCTAAGAGACACGTTGATGATTTAGATGAAGAAATCAGTGTGGTCAATTCTTGAAGAGAAATTGGGGAGAAGCAATCTAAATATATCTTAGGTTTTACAGCTGTGTTTGAGGTTAGATAGGTACTATCTGAGGACAGGAGGTCATGAATTTTGCCTCTAATAGTTAGAATTTTGTCATTAAAAAAGCTCATAAAATCATTACTGCTAAGGGCTAAAGGAATACAAGGCTCAATAGAGCTCTGACTCTCAGTCAGCCTGGCTACAGTGCTGAAAAGAAACCTGGGGTTGTTCTTATTGTCTTCTATTAATGCTGAGTAATAGTTTGCTCTGGCATTGCGGAGGCCCCTCTTATAAGTTTTGAGACTGTCTGTCCAGATTAACGAGATTCTTCCAGTTTGGTTGTCGCCAATTCCTTTCAAATTTTTGCGATATTTGTTTTAACTTACGGGTTTGAGAGTTATACCAAGGAGCGAACTTTCTTTGCTTTTTTAACTTCTTTTTAAGAGGAGCTACAGAGTCAAGTGTTGTTCGCAGCGAGCCTACAGCGCTATCGACAAAATGATCAAAGTCGGTACGGCAAACCTCTGTTACTGAGGGACTTGGTATTGAATTTAATGACGGAGTAATCTTTTCCTTAAATTTTGCGACAGCACTATCTGATAAACATCTGGTATAGTAACTGTTGCTGAGTGGCATGTAATCGAGTAAAAAGAAATCAAAAGTAATCAGATAATGATCCGATAGCGAGGGATTCTGTAGAAAGACTTTTAGATTATCAATTTCAATTCCATACGTCAGAACTAGATCGAGGGTATGGTTAAAACAGTGAGTGGGTTCATGTACACCCTGACTGAAGCCAATGGAGTCTAATAATGAGATAAACGCGGTAGCCAGGGAGTCATTATCAACGCGTCGACATGAATGTTAAAATCGCCTACAATAATAACTTTATCTGATTTAAGAACTAAACTGGATAAAAACTCTGAGAATTCAGATGCAAATTCAGAATACGGGCCAGGAGCACGGTACACTATAACAAATAAAAGTGGCTGCGAGGTTTTCCAGGTCGGATGTAAAAGACTAAGAACGAGGCTTTCAAATGAATTATAATCTAGTTTAGGTTTAGGGCTGATTAACAGGCTAGAGTTAAAAATGGCTGCAACTCCCCCTCCTCGGCCGCTGCCTCGAGGAATGTGGGTATTATTATGACTGGGAGGAGTGGACTCATTTAGACTAACATATTCATCTGGACACAGCCAGGTTTCAGTGAGACTGAGCAAATCAATATGATTATCTGATATTAATTCGTTTACTAACACTGCTTTAGACGATAGAGACCTGATATTTAACAGTCCGCATTTAATTCTCCTGTTTTGTCTTTCTGTCACAGAAGAGGTTTTAATTTTTATGAGGTTGTTATGCACAACTCCTCTTTGTTTAATTTTAGATTTAAATAATTTAGGTGGTCGGGGGACAGACACCGTTTGTATAAAACTATGAAAACTATGGCTGGGTAACTGAACTAGAAGCTCAGAGAGGCGTATAGGACTGCGACTCTGAGTCCTGGTCTCAACTCTGGGTTGTCAGGGATTTAAATTACTAATAAATTTTGCCAGGTTCCTAGAAATGAGAGCAGCTCCATCCAAAGTGGGATGAATGCCGTCTCTCCTAATAAGACCAGCGATTAAATGATGACATGCGGCTAAACATGTCATCACTGGTCAGATTTGGGAGGGGTCCAGAGAAAACTACGGAGTCCGACATTGTTTTTGCATATTCACACACCGAAGCAATATTAATTTTAGTGACCTCCGATTGGCGTAACCGGGTGTCATTGACGCCGACGTGAATAACAATCTTACTGAATCTACGTTTAGCTTCAGCCAGCAGTTTTAAATTAGATTCAATGTCGCCCGCTCTGGCCCCAGGGATACATTTGACTATGGTCGTTGCTAACTTCACGTTTCTCAGAATAGAGCTGCCAATAACCAGAGTTTTATCCTCAGCGGGTGTGTTGCTGAGTGGGGAAAAGCGGCTGGAAACGTGGACAGGCTGGTGGTGAGCCGTGGGCTTCGGCTTGGAGCTGTGCTTCTGGCGAACCGTAACTCAACCTCCCGGCTGAACGGGAGTTACCGGAGGACAGTTAGCAGAGGCTAAGGCTATGCTATGTGGCTTCGCACCGGCTACAGGGGGCTGGCTAACTACCGCAGCTACTGAATGGTTTTCCATGGTGCGGAGCCGCGCTTCTAATTCACTAAGCCTCGCCTCCAACGCAGCAAATAAGCTACACTTATTACAATTACCACTGTTGCTAAAGGAGGCAGAGGCATAACTGAACATTTGGCACACCGAGCAAGAAAGAGCAGAGGGAGAAGCCATCGCTAATTTTAAAGCTAATGTAGCTACCAAGGCTAGTAACGTGCAAACAACAGCTAAGAGCTTAGCGAGAAAGTTGTAGAAAGGAGGAGAGCTGTAAGTGCTTAAACAGAACCAGTGTGGGTTAAGACTTGAAGTAGACGTTAAAGCAACGTTAAAGCAACTGAAGTGAGAAAACTGGCTACCAGAATTCACCAGAGCAGTACAGAGACGCTGTCACAGAAACACCGGAAATGACACAACTCGCTTACCGCAATACGTCAGCACGTCAGCTGTCACCAGTATAACAATATACAATATAATCAGGCCGTCATTGTAAAAATAATTCTAAATAATAATAATTCTAATGATGTTAATAATAATAATAATAATAATAATAATAATAATAATAAACAGTATGAAAAACAAAGACGTAAAAGAACATAATTAACAGAAAATGCAATTTAAGTATTATAAATATATATATAATATATACATATATGCGTGGATACATACACGTACGTACACATACATACACATATAGGCTTCACACACACACACACACACACACACACACTCATACATGTAAATATACATACATACATACACACATACACTAAAAAAATTTCTAAAAGCCAAAAGCCAGAAAGTCACTTTTAATCGCAGGGTGTGGCTACCTATTTTTACAAATAAATGCAAACTAATAAATAAATAAATGGTTATTGTTTACACTGTGAAGCAGCTCATTTTTATATTAGTTCTTTGATAGTTTAAAACCTCTTAAGTCCTGCTGGTTTGCTGTCTACCCATTTAAGTACATTAATCACAAAGTCTTCCAAGACATTACTGGACTTAATCTTCACTAACAGACCTGATCACGTCTTGAAAAGCTATAATCTGATCACAGGTATCTCCGATCACAATCTGACTTTAGTGTCACAACGGTTAAATAAGCTAAGATATAGAGCAGATAATGGAATAAGAGAGGATACACCAACATCATTTATCCACAAAAAAGGATGTGGATCGCTTAGAAAATAAATTAAAATCAATAAAATGGGGCAGAGTGACTGAAGGTGTAAACTATGAGCTGGCAAGTAAGGAGTTAAAAGCTATTCTCTCAGAACTCCTGCTCAAATTCACTAAAACAAAATTTTTTAAGCGTAAATGAAGACAGCTTCTGCCATGGTTCACTGAAGAGCTAGGACAGCTAATAAAAAACAGTGATATGGCTCTAAAAAAAATCCTTGAAATCTGGGCTAGAAAGCGATCGACAAGCTTTTAAAAGCCTTAGAAACAAAGTGACCAGACAGTTCAGAAAGGCCAAAGCAAATTTCTGCCCTTAAGTCAGCCATCGTAACTCCAGTTTTTAAATCAGGTGACCGACAGGAAGCGACAAATTACAGACCTATTAGTATACTCCCCGCCATCACCGAAGTGCTTGAAGAAGTGGTTGCAGAACAGTTGAAGTCTCATATTGATAAAGAAAAATTACTACATCCAATGCAATTCGGCTTCCGTGCAAATCATTCTACGGAAACGGCATTGCTGTTACTTCCTTGAGGTCATCAGGGATACGCTTGACAAAGGTGGGGTAGTAGGAGCTGTCTTTCTGGATCCACGTAAGGCATTTGACACTGTGAGTCATTCCGTTCTTCTCTCCAAACTAACCAAATTCAAGCTCTCAGAAAACATACTTGAAGAGAAAGTTCCGTTTTTTACAACCTGGACCTTATTTCTGGCATTAAATACGGTTGTTTACTCACCCAGATAAGTTTGGTGTCATTTGGAGTCCTTCGGAAGATCCATGAGAGCCACGTACATCCATATAGTGGGAATGATCGGGGCACCGACAATGAGGCTCTAAATAACACATTATCTGCCACGAAACTCGTTCATTTCACCAATAGGTTTTTATGAATCACTAGAGTTGCTTTTCATCATCATCCGGGTCATTTATACTGACCTACTAACCTCTGACCTGGATGATGTCATCCAGGTGCACGCGCCGCCGCACACCCGCAACACAGCTTTGTTTACAACTGGAATTTGCTACTGTTAGTTTTGTGGCAGTAAATTGGAAAATCTTCAAATCCTCTTCAAAACTCGTCAACTTTCAACCTCTTCTTGTCCCTCATACTTTGAGCTAGAGACACCATGTCAACTTTTAAAGAGTCAGAAGACCTTGAACTATTGGGCATGTATTCAGCTTCTACTTTTTGGAAAAATACATACGTGGGTGGGGTGCCTACCTGTATACTGGAAATGTAAGTAAGAGATAACGTTTATTATTTTATTTATTGCAGCTGAGAAGACATCTCGGTGCAGGCCCCCCGACGGCAGCATGCCCCAACGTGCGTGGACTGCGAGGGCCCGTTCATCGCTGCTTGCAGCTTTAATTTATTTATTTTTCTTCTTCCGCCCATATGATCACATTTTTCACTGCCTGAACATACCCCAAAACTCACCAAACTTGGAATATAAGTCACACCTCGCGAAAAATTTTATAATTTTTTGTCGTCCTGAATTTCCACCACTAGGTGGCGCTATTATTAAGGAAAGTGCGTTTTGGCTCATAACTCCCATATACTCTGTCCATAGCCTCAGATAATTTGGCAGCAACTTCAGCATGATTTTTTCCATGGGTAAGTAAGACTGTGCTATCCACGTACATTATTGTTTCTACTTTGTCACAGACTGTGGGGAGGTCATTGATGTAAATAGAGATTAAAAGAGGACCAAGAATCGATCCTTGAGGCACCCCCATACTACATGGTTGGATGTCTGATAATTTGTTTTTGATTTTAACACACTGAGAGCAATCCACCAGGTAAGATTGCAGCCATTTAAAGGGAAAGTTCCGTTTTTTACAACCTGGACCTTATTTCTGGCATTAAATACGGTTGTTTACTCACCCAGATAAGTTTGGTGTCATTTGGAGTCCTTCGGAAGATATTTAGATCCGCGAGAGCCACGTACATCCATATAGTGGGAATGATCAGGGCACCGACAATGAGGCTCTAAATAACACATTATCTGCCACGAAACTCGTTCATTTCACCAATATGTTTTTATGATTCGCTAGAGTTGCTTGTCATCTTCATCTGGGTCATTTATACTGACCTACCAACCTCTGCAAAAACAAAATCAGAGGCAATTCGTAAAGACAATCCTCTTTACCACCGAAACATTCACCTTTCTGTTTATCACTTTTTGTCACTGAGCGATGAGAAGAAACTAAAGAAATGTAAATTCTCACAGTTATTTACTTATCAAGCAAACAATTTCAAGGAAAATTAAAGCTGCAAGCAGCGTTGGGAGGGACCTCGGCCCCCCGCCGTCGTCCCCCAGCTCAAGTTGCTGACCTAAGCCATGTGACCTAATGAAACTTTGACATGTGCGATGATCAAACAACACACACACACAAACACACAGGCCTGTGTCTGTCAGAGTGAAGCCATTGTTATGCTAATAATGACCACGTACTTAGGTGACAGCACAGGCACTTCAAGTTCAGTTTGACTAATGACTAATGATAACAGAATCAGCAGGAAGCATTTGACACCACAGCAGCAACACAACCACACACACCACACTATCCAGGCACCGCTGTGATAGAAGTTAACCTGCAAGACAGTGGAACACAAAGGCTCTGGAGAAGAGGCCGAGTTACTGACATGCAGTACGGCAGTTAGTGACGAGCAGAGAGGGAGAGAAGGGAGAGAGAGGAGAGAGGGGGGAGAAAGAGAGACAGAGAGAGAGAGGGGGGAGAGGGAGTGGAGTGTTTGTGTGTGTGTGTGTGTGAGTGTTATTGTGTCGCTAAAATTTGCAAATTATGAGCTGCAGGTTGCTCTAAGGTTACATTATTTTTTTTCTCCATGTCTCTCTCTCTCTCTCTCTCTCTCTCTCTCTCTCTCTCTCTCTCTCTATATATATAATATATCTCCCTGTCTTTCTCTCTCATACATAAACCCACAATGAATATTTGGTATGTATACTCTGACTAGGAGTTAAAAATAAAAAAAAATAATATTTTTATGGTTGTTTTTCAACAAAGACAAAAAAAAGTCCTGAAGGGGAACAGTGTCTATTTTTATTGAAAAATAGAAACTGCCCCCCAAAATGATAATGCATAAAAATTGGTGTTGTTATTTATCATTCACATATCACAGACTGTGATAAATAAAATAAAAAAATCCATCCAACATTTATTATATAGTTAATCTTAATTCATGTTTTTTTTTTCATTCAATTAACAGTGACTTCATGCAAATAAAATGTCAAATAAATTGTGAAAATCCTCAAAAGGAATGAATATTTAATATGCATAATCTGAGTACAAGTTGGTTCAAAGATTTAAGCAAAAAAATGTAGAGAAATATATTAATATTTCTTATTTTTTAGTTTTTCACACCGTCCCGAAGGGGACAGGTGTGATTTTTTATAAGGGGGCCCGCAGGGTTAAAAATACAGGGTTCTTATGAAGGTGGTGGGAGCGTATATTTTGAAAGCTGTAGACATAAGCCATGTGACCTAATGAAACTTTGACATGTGTGATGATCAAACAACACATCCATATTCATTTGAAATCATGTGACCTAGTGAAAGCTTGAGTGATGTGTACTGGCTGCTGTGATGATCTAAGTGCAGCAAACAGACACAAATATATAATAAGACTTACAAATGTTGAATTAAAATCTGATTGTATACATAAGTGACACTAATCATATGTGTATAATAACAGTAGAAGTATGACACACGCAGACAAACAGATATAGACGGCCGAGTTAGCGACATGCAGAGAGGGAGAAAGAGGACAGAGGGGTGAGAGAAGGGGGGGGGGCAGGGAGTGGAGTGTGTGTGTGTCTGTGTGTCTGTGTGTCTGTGTGTGTCCGTGTCTGTCTGTGTGTGCCATAATTCTCTGAGTCTGTCACCATGGCAACAGACTCTCTCAACATAACCTGCTAGCTGACAGGTTTTCTTCAATAAACCCTGAGTTTTTCTCTGTCTCCTCTCTCTTCATCCTTTTGCCTCATTCATTCAGTCCGTGTCAAAGCTTGTATCGAAGTGCATCCGTTAGCAGAGATTTATCGTCTGTCACAGTCTAATTCCTGCTGCCTTTTAGTTTCTTACTCAGGACTGTCTTAAGTTACTGAATTTATGCAGATCAATCATTTCTTTGAACATCACTTTTTGTCTTAACATTCAAATATTACACTGCAAGAATTCATCCTCAGCTCAGAATCAAACCTCTGTGGTTTTTATATTTATTTGTTTTAATAACACTGTGCACAAGGATCAGACTGGCAATCTGTCAGAGCAGCTCCGAAGTGTTTATTGCACATGATGTGTAGGTGTAATTGTTTACATTTTAAAAACACTATGAAGCTTTACACACATAGTATCATTGGCTAATAATCTCGATCAATAATGTCACTGGTCACACTGATGGAACATAATTCCTATGGCCTAATATTGGGGATTATTTATTAATATTTCTGAGTGAGCAATAGTGCAGCATTTCAGAGCCTTTAAATTTACTACATTTGTAGCTGATATAATGTCACTGAATGCTGTTGACTCAAGATACAAATTCAATCAATCAATCAATCAATCAATCAATGTCACACATGACAAATTGCCTCACAGGGCTTTACAGCATACAACATCCCTCTGTCTTCAGGAACCAATAAAGGTGGTGTGACTTTATATTTTGAACTTTGTATACTATCAGACATTAATATATACTTCCCACATGTTGTACCACAATAGCCAGAATCATAAGTCAAACTCAATTTTAAAAACTGTAAAGGGTTCTTATGAAGGTGGTGTGAGCGTATATTTTGAAAGTTTTAGACATAAGCCATGTGACCTAATGAAACTTTGACATGTGTGATGATCAAACAACACACACACAAACACACACACAGGCTTGTGTCTGTCTGAGTGAAGCCATTGTTATGCTAATTAATGACCATGTAATTAGGTGACAGCACAGGCACTTTAAGCTCAATTTGACTAATGACTAATGATAACAGAATCAGCAGGAAGCATTTGACACCACAGCAGCAGCACAACCTCACACGACACACTATCCAGGCACCGCTGTGATAGAAGTTAACCTGCAATACAGTTGAGCACAAAGGCTCTGGAGAAGAGGCCAATTTACTGACATGCAGTACGGCAGAGTTAGTGACATGCAGAGAGGGAGAGAAGGGAGAGAGAGGAGAGAGGGGGGAGAAAGAGAGACAGAGAGAGAGAGGGGGGACAGGGAGTGGAGTGTTTGTGTGTGTGTGTGTGTGTGTGTGTGTGTGTGTGTGTGTGTGTGTGTGTGTGTGTGTGTAATTGTGTCGCTAAAAATTGCAAATCATGAGCTGCAAGTTGCTTTAAGGTTACATTATTATTTTTCTCCATCTCTCTCTCTCTCTCTCTCTCTCTCTCTCTCTCTCTGTGTCTCTCTCTCTGTGTCTCTCTCTGTCTTTCTGTCTCATACGTACACCCACAATGAATATTTGGTATGTATACTCTGACTAGGAGTTAAAAATCAAAAAAAATAAATAAATAAATAAATAATATTTTTATGGTTGTTTTTCAACAAAGACAAAAAAAGTCCTGAAGGGGAACAGTGTCTATTTTTTTGAAAAATAGAAACTGCCCCCAAAAATGATAATGCATCAAAATTGGTGTTGTTATTTATCATTCACATATCACAGACTGTGATAAATAAAATAAAAGAAGTCCATCCAACATTTATTATATAGTTAATCTCAATTCATGTTTTTTTTTCGTTACAGTAACAGTTACTTCATGTAAATAAAATGGCAAATACATTGTGAAAATCCTCAAAAGGAATGAATATTTGATATGCATAATCTGAGTACAACTTGGTTAAAAGATTTAAGCAAAAAAATGTAGAGAAATATATTAATATTTAATATTTTTTAATTGTTCACACTGTTCCGAAGGGGACAGGTGTGATTTTTTATAAGGGGCCCGCAGGGTTAAAAATGCAAGGTTCTTATGAAGGTGGTGGGAGCTTATAATTTGAAACTTGTAGACACAAGCCATGTGACCTAATGAAACTTTGACATGTGTGATTATCAAACAACACATCCATATTCATTTGAAATCATGTGACCTAGTGAAAGCTTGAGTGATGTGTACTGGCTGCTTTGAGGATCTAAGTGCAGCAAACAGACACAAATATATACTAAGACCTACAAATGTTGAATTAAAATCTGATTGTATACATATGTGACACTAATCATATGTGTATAATAACAGTAGAAGTATGACACACACAGACATAGACGGCCGAGTTAGCGACATGCAGAGAGGGAGAGAAGGGAGAAAGAGGACAGAGGGGGAGAGAGAGAGAGAGAGAGAGAGAGAGAGAGGGGGGGGGCAGGGAGTGGAGTGTGTGTGTCTGTGTGTCTGGGTGTCGGTGTGTTTGTGTGTGTCTGTGTGTTTGTGTGTGTCCATGTCTGTCTGTGTGTGCCATACTTCTATTGTTAATATACACATATAATTATTGTCACATATGTATACCATCAGATATTAATATATACTTCCCACATGTTGTACCACAATAGCCAGAATCATAAGTCAAACTCAATTTTAAAAACTGTAAAGGGTTCTTATGAAGGTGGTGTGAGCGTTTATTTTGCAATTTGTAGACATAAGCCATGTGACCTAATGAAACTTTGACATGTGCAATGATCAAACAACACACACACACAAACACACACACGGGCTTGTGTCTGTCAGAGTGAAGCCATTGTTATGCTAATCAATGACCATGTCATTAGTTGACTTCAAGCTCAGTTTGACTAATAACTAATGATAACAAAATCAGCAGGAGGCATTTCACACTACAGCAGCAACACAACCTCACATGTCACCAGCCAGGCACCGCTGTGATAGAAGTTAACCTGCTGCATATTTCTTTGTTACTCAGGACTGTCTTAAGTTACTGAATTTTTGCAGATCAGTCATTTCTTTGAGCATCATTTTTTTGTCTTAACGTTCAAATATTACACTGCACAAATTCATCCTCAGCTCAAATCAAACCTCTGTCATTTTTATATTTATTTGTTTTAATAACACTGTGCACAAGGATCAGACTGTCAATCTGTCATAGCAGCTCCCAAATGTTTATTGCACATAATGTAGCTTACAACAACATTAATAAAAGTAATAATATTATAATTATAATTCTGGCAATTATAGTACAATATGTTGAATTAATATCTGATTGTGTACATATGTGACATGAATCATATGTGTATAATAAAAGTAGGAGTATAAAGAGAGAGAGATGGGGGGACAGGGAGGGAGAGAGAGAGTGTTTGCTGACATTTTGACATATCTCACATGTTTACATACTTCCTGTTTTTGGCAGAGGGAGTTACAGATTGCACTCAGTTTACATAATGTTGTATGCATCAAAAAGACTACATTTAATTTTTCTGTCAATTACATCAAAATAAAGTGTTTGATGAGGCTACTGTGTTGTTGAATGTAACATTTCCTCAAAGATGTATATTCTTTCCTGATGTTTGTAACACTGTTACTGACTTGTAATTTAAATGAGGTGATTTACTGCAACCCTCCAGGTCAATCACTTGAGTTCAGAGACATAAAATTGATAAAAGAAATGGAAATACTTTAAGGGTCATTTTTAAAGTAATTTAAAACCTCATGTGTGTGTGACCACACACATACACACTTTACTCTAACACACAGACTGTCAGAGTGAAGCCTTTGTTATGCTAATTAAGGACTGCATGCAGCTGACACACAGAGCAGAATGGCTTGAAACTTTCTCAAACAAATCCTTCCAGATCCCAAACCGTGGGTCCCATCTTCAATCTGAAAGCATCACCAGATAGATAAATTTGTTCTGAACGCAAAAATATAAAGCTTGTATGTCTATGGACTGAAAAATGTCACCTTAATCAGAGGTTTACAGTGTGTTGGCCCTCATCTTTTCTTCCAGAGATCATCATGAGGAGTTGTGTCCTGCACTTTCTAACACTTCTAAAATCTAAACCAATATGTTGAATTAATATCTGATTGTATACATATGTGAAACTAATCATATGTGTATAATAACAGTAGAAGTACGACACACAGACAGACAGACATAGACGGCCGAGTTAGCAACATGCAGAAAGGGAGAGAAGGGTGAAAGAGGACAGAGGGGAGAGAGAGAGAGAGAGAGAGAGAGAGGGAACAGGGAGTGGAGTGTGTCTGTGTCTGTGTCTGTCTGTGTGTGCCATACTTCTACTGCTATTGTAGACATATGATTATTGTCATATGTATACCATCAGATATTAATATATACTTCCCACATGTTGTACCACAATAGCCAGAATCATGAGTCAAACTCAGTTTTAAAAACTGTAAAGGGTTCTTATGAAGGTGGTGTGAGCATATATTTTGCAATTTGTAGACATAAGCCATGTGACCTAATGAAACTTTGACATGTGTGCTGATCAAATTAAACCTCTGTCGTTTTTATATTTATTTGTTTTAATAACACTGTGCAGAAGGACCAGACTGTCAGTCTGTCAGATCAGCTCTGAAATGTTTAATGCTCATAATATATAGGTCTTATTGTTTACATTTTAAAAATCTTTATGACGCTTCAAAGACGTACTATCAATGACTAATAATCTCTATCAATGATGTTATTAGTCACACTGATGGAACATAATTCCTATAGCCTAATATTGCAAATTATTTGTTAATATTTCTGAGTGAGCAATGGTGCAACATTGCAGAGTCTTTAAATTTACTACATCTGTAACTGAAATACTGTCACTGAATGCTGTTGAGTCAAGAAACAAATATCGATCAATCAATCAATATCACAAATCACAATTTGCCTCACAGGGCTTTACAGCATACAACATCCCTCTATCCTCAGGACCCCATGAGACAGAAGGGGAGACAGAGAGAGATGCAGGAGAGATGATCATGACAGTAGCTTACAACAACATTAATGAAAGCAATAATATTAAAATTATAATTCTAGCAATTGTGGTACAATATGTTGAATTAATATCTGATAGTATACATATGTGACAATAATCATATGTGTATAATAACAGTAGAAGTATAACACACACAGACATAGACGACCGAGTTAGACATGCAGAGAGGGAGAGAAGGGAGAAAGAGGACAGAGGGGGGAGAGAGAGAGAGACAGAGAAAGAGAGGGGGGGGGGGCAGGGAGTGGAGTGTGTGTACAATATGTTGAATTAATATCTGATTGTATACATATGTGACACTAATCATATGTGTATAATAAAAGGGAGTGGAGTGTGTGTGTTTGTCTGTCTGTGTGTCTCTGTGTGTCCGTGTCTGTCTGTGTGTGCCATAATTCTACTGTTATTATACACATATGATTATTGTCACATAAGTATGACAAAGTTTTAGGAATGAGTTTGGTAAATGTTATACTGTCATGTCTGTGTGACCACACACACTTCACTCTGACAGTGTGTCAGAGTGAAGCCTTTGTTATGCTAATTAAGGACTGCATGCAGCTCAGACACAGAGCAGAATGGCTTGAAACTTTCTCAAACAAATCCTTCCAGATGCCAAACCGTGGGTCCCATCTTCAATCTGAAAACATCACCAGATAGATAAATTTGTTCTGAATACAAACATATAAAGCTTGTATGTCTATGGACTGAAAAATGTCACCTTAATCACAAGTTTACAGTGTGTTGGCCCTCATCTTTTCTTCCAGAGATCATCATGAGGAGTTGTGTCCTGCACCTTCTAACGCTTCTAAAATCCAAACCGTTCAAGTTATGACAAAGTCCTTCACAAGTAATGTTCAGCAGGGATAGAGCTGTAATTTGTGCAAGTTTGAAGCAGTTATGATAAACGGTGTAGGAGCAAATAATTTTTGATCGACAGAATTTGTGAAAAACGCCATCTTACATTCAAAGACCGACAGCTCACTTCCTGTTGGAGTTAGGTCAGGGGTTGCAGTGCGACATTCGTAGGTCTTGATGAGACGAATGAGACAGTTTTGGTTTGGTCTTTCTAAGTGGTTCCTACCCGTCACACCGGGCATTTTAGTGTGTCTAGGTGGCACAACAAATCCTCAGGAGGTTTTGGCGCCCATCACCTGAAACGCGCCATAACATCCAAACCAGTCGAGGATTGAAAAAGTTACGCACAATAATTGATAAGGACACGTTGAACAATAATGTGTGCGAGTTTGAAGCCGATAAACGGTGTAGGAGGAGATGTTTTTTAAAGGAATTTCTTTTTTTTTAGGAAAAATCTTACTTTGAAAGGAAATAGCTCACTTCCTGTTGGATTTAGGTCAAAGGTGCAAGTGCGTGATTTGTAGGTCTTGATGAGACGAACACGGCTGTTTTGGTTTGATCTTCCTACGACGTTCCTACTGGCTGCAGCGGCCATTTTAGTGGTCTGAACAGTTAGGTGGCGCTAGAGAGCCCATTTTGGCACTTTTCAGATTAATTTTTTCATTTTATAAAATTTTTCGCCAGTCCTGACATGCGTGCCAATTTTGGTGAGTTTTGGAGCATGATTAGGGGATCAAATTCCAGTTTAAAGTCGCGTCGGATGAAATAAACAATAATAATAATTAAAGCTGCAAGCAGCGTTGGGAGGGACCTCGGCCCCCCGCCGTCGTCCCCCAGCTCAAGTTGCAGACCTAAGCCATGTGACCTAATGAAACTTTGACATGTGCGATGATCAAACAACACACACACACAAACACACAGGCCTGTGTCTGTCAGAGTGAAGCCATTGTTATGCTAATTAATGACCACGTACTTAGGTGACAGCACAGGCACTTCAAGTTCAGTTTGACTAATGACTAATGATAACAGAATCAGCACGACGCATTTGACACCACAGCAGCAACACAACCACACACACCACACTATCCAGGCACCGCTGTGATAGAAGTTAACCTGCAAGACAGTAGAACACAAAGGCTCTGGAGAAGAGGCCGAGTTACTGATATGCAGTACGGCAGTTAGTGACGAGCAGAGAGGGAGAGAAGGGAGAGAGAGGAGAGAGGGGAGAAAGAGAGAGAGAGAGAGGGGGGAGAGGGAGTGGAGTGTTTGTGTGTGTGTGAGTGTTATTGTGTCGTTAAAATTTGCAAATTATGAGCTGCAGGTTGCTCTAAGGTGACATTATTTTTTTTCTCCATGTCTCTCTCTCTCTCTCTCTCTCTCTGTCTATCTCTCTCTCCCTGTCTTTCTCTCTCATACATACACCCACAATGAATATTTGGTATGTATACTCTGACTAGGAGTTAAAAATAAAAAAAAAATATATATATATATTTTTATGGTTGTTTTTCAACAAAGACAAAAAAAAGTCCTGAAGGGGAACAGTGTCTATTTTTTATTGAAAAATAGAAACTGCCCCCAAAAATGATAATGCATCAAAATTGGTGTTGTTATTTATCATTCACATATCACAGACTGTGATAAATAAAATAAAAATCCATCCAACATTTATTATATAGTTAATCTTAATTCATGTTTTTTTTTCATTAAAGTAACAGTGACTTCATGTAAATAAAATGACAAATAAATTGTGAAAATCCTCAAAAGGAATGAATATTTGATATGCATAATCTGAGTACAACTTGGTTAAAAGATTTAAGCAAAAAAATGTAGAGAAATATATTAATATTTAATATTTTTTAGCTGTCCACACCGTTCCAAAGGGGACAGGTGTGATTTTTTATAAGATGTCCCGCAGGGTTAAAAATGCAAGGTTCTTATGAAGGTGGTGTGAGCTCATAATTTGAAACTTGTAGACACAAGCCATGTGACCTAATGAAACTTTGACATGTGTGATGATCAAACAACACATCCATATTCATTTGAAATCATGTGACCTAGTGAAAGCTTGAGTGATGTGTACTGGCTGCTTTGAGGATCTAAGTGCAGCAAACAGACACAAATATATACTAAGACCTACAAATATTGAATTAATATCTGATTGTATACATATGTGACACTAATCATATGTGTATAATAACAGTAGAAGTATGACACACACAGACAGACAGACATAGACGGCTGAGTTAGCGACATGCAGAGAGGGAAAGAAGGGAGAAAGAGGATAGAGGGGACGGAGAGAGAGAGAGAGAGAGAGAGAGAGAGAGATACAGAGAGAGAGAGGGGGGACAGGGAGTGGAGTGTGTGTGTGTGTGGGTGTCTGTCTGTCTGTGTGTGTCCGTGTCTGTCTGTGTGTGCCATACTTCTACTGTTATTATACACATATGATTATTGTCACATATGTATACCATCAGATATTAATATATACTTCCCAAATGTTGTACCACAATAGCCAGAATCATAAGTCAAACTCAATTTTAAGAACTGTAAAGGGTTCTTATGAAGGTGGTGTGAGCGTATATTTTGCAATTTGTAGACATAAGCCATGTGACCTAATGAAACTTTGACATGTGTGATGATCAAATCAAACCTCTGTCATTTTTATATTTATTTGTTTTAATAACACTGTGCACAAGGATCAGACTGTCAATCTGTCATAGCAGCTCCCAGATGTTTATTGCACATAATGTAGCTTACAACAACATTAATAAAAGTAATAATATTATAATTAGAATTCTGGCAATAATAGTACGATATGTTGAATTAATATCTGATTGTATACATATGTGACACGAATCATATGTGTATAATAAAAGTAGGAGTATAACACACACAGGCATAGACGGCCGAGTTAGCGATATGCAGAGAGGGAGAGACGGGAGAAAGAGGACAGAGGGGGGAGAGAAAGAGAGAGAGAGATGGGGGGACATGGAGGGAGAGAGAGAGTGTTTGCTGACATATTGACATATCTCACATGTTCACATACTTCCTGTTTGTGGCAGACAAAGTTACAGATTGCACGAAGTATACATAATGTTGTATGCACCAAAAACACAGCATTTAATTTTTCTGTCAATTACATCAAAAGAAAGGTGTTTGATGAGACTACTGTGTTGTTGAATGTAACATTTCCTCAAAGATGTATATTCTTTCCTTATGTTTGTAACACTGTTACTGACTTGTACTTGAAATGAGGTGATTTACTGCAACCCTCCAGGTCAGTCTCTTGGGTTCAGAGACATAAAATTGATAAAATACATGGAAATACTTTTAAGGTCATTTTTAAAGTAATTTAAAACCTCATGTGTGTGTGACCACACACATACACCTCACTCTGACACACAGACTGTCAGAGTGAAGCCTTTGTTATGCTAATTAAGGACTGCATGCAGCTGACACACAGAGCAGAATGGCTTGAAACTTTCTCAAACAAATCCTTCCAGATGCCAAACCGTGGGTCCCATCTTCAATCTGAAAGCATCACCAGATAGATACATTTGTTCTGAACGCAAACATATAAAGCTTGTATGTCTATGGACTGAAAAATGTCACCTTAATCACAAGTTTACAGTGTGTTGGCCCTCATCTTTTCTTCCAGAGATCATCATGAGGAGTTGTGTCCTGCACCTTCTAACGCTTCTAAAATCCAAACCGTTCAAGTTATGACAAAGTCCTTCACAAGTAATGTTCAGCAGGGGTAGAACTGTAATTTGTGCAAGTTTGAAGCAGTTATGATAAACGGTGTAGGAGCAAATAATTTTTGTTCGACAGAATTTGTCAAAAACGTCATCTTACATTCAAATAACAACAGCGCACTTCCTGTTGGAGTTAGGTCAGGGGTTGCAGCGCGACATTTGTAGGTCTTGAGGAGACGAACGAGACAGTTTTGGTTTGGTCTTTCTAAGTGGTTCCTACCCGTCGCACTGGGCATTTTAGTGTGTCTAGGTGGCACAACAAATCCTCAGGAGGTTTTGGCGCACATCACCTGAAACGCGTCATAACATCCAAACCAGTCGAGGATTGAAACAGGGACGCACAATAATGGATAAGGACACGTTGAAGAATAATGGGTGCGAGTTTGAAGCCGATACGATAAACGGTGTCGGACTAGTTGATTTTTAAAGGAATTTTTTTTTTTTGAGGAAAACTCTTATTTTGAAAGGGAAATATCTCACTTCCTGTTGGAGTTAGGTCATGGGTGCGAGCGCGTGATTTGTAGGTCTTGATGAGAAGAACGAGGCTGTTGTGGTTTGATCTTCCTACGATGTTCCTACTGGCTGCAGCGGCCATTTTTGTGTTTCTAGGTGGCGCTAGAGAGCCAATTTTGGCACTTTTCAGATTAATTTCGTCAGTTTATAAAATTTTTCGCCAGTCCTGACAGGCATGCCAATTTTGGTGAGTTTTGGAGCATGTTTAGGGGGTCAAATTCCAGTTGAAAGTCGCGTACGCTGAAAGAAAGAAAGAAACAATAATAATAATAATAATAATAAACACTACAAGAACAAGAGGGTCCTCGCCCTTCAGCCGAGGTCCCTAATAATAAACACTACAAGAACAAGAGGGTCCTCGCCCTTCAGCCGAGGTCCCTAATTAAAGTCCACACGTGTCGGGGCATGCTGCCGTCAGGGGGCCTGCACCTAGATGTCTTCTCAGCTGTAATAAATAAAAAGATAAATGTTATCTCTTAGAAGCTGAATACAAGCCCAATAGTTCAAGGTCTTCTGACTCTTTAAAAGTTGACATGGTGTCTCTAGCTCAAAGTATGACGGACAAGAAGAGGTTGAAAGTTGACGAGTTTTGAAGAGGATTTGAAGATTTTCCAGTTTACTGCCATTCACACTTATTAGACTGCCACCAGAGCGCCACCTATTGGCCGATTTGCACCGAATTTTGCACAATCCCTCATTGGGCCATGGAACACAATTAGCAAAAGTGTTGTGGTAATCGGACTGTATTTGATCAAGATATGAAAGACTGTCTGTTTTGAACACCATGTGCAGGAATTTGTTGTTTTATATTTTGGGCGTTTTATGGACGATCAAAATTCTTTTGATAACTCTTAAATATGTTCAAAATGCGTATTTACTGATATTTATGAAATCCAATATGGCTGCCGCCTAGTAATGCCACAATATGCAAATTAGATTAGTTCATTTACTCCCAAGACAAACTTTGGGTCATGATGAATAGTCTTCTGATTTACAGTATGCCTTTATCTCTCACCACTTTAAAGCCACAGTCTTTTGAAATGTCACAAATTTTCCTACGTTTTGTGGTATAACTTGTGTCTGTACAGTTTTTAGAGCTCTCTCCACTCAGCCGAAAGATTGGTCTCTTTCTCCCCCCTGCTGCCATTCATTTCCTATGGGACAGCTTTCAAAGATTGTCAGGACGTTTTTCTGACATCTCACCTTATGGAGGCCATAAAATTCAAACTAATCGAGTAATGAAAAAGTTATAAATAAGATCTGATTAGAAGGAGTTGATCTGTCATCTGTGCAAGTTTGAAGCCGATAGGATAAACAATGTATGACAAGAAGATTTTTTAGGAAAGACAGTTTTAAGGCAAAATCTTACTTTGAAATGGCAAATAGCTCACTTCCTGTTAGATTTAGGTCAGGGGTGTCAGCGCGTGATTTTTAGGTCTTGATGAGACAAACACGCCACTTTTGGTTTCATGTTTCTACGACGTTCCTACAGGCTGTGGCGGCCATTTTTGTGTGAGTTTTTGAGCATGTTTAGGGGGTCAAATTCCAGTTCAAAGAGGCGGCTGGAGAAAGACAGAATGAACGCACCAAAAACACCTTCGGCGAGGACTGGTCAGTGAGAAAAAATGCGGCAAAAACTATAGGGAGGGTCCTCGCCTTCGGCGAGGACTTCTTTGTGAGTAGTCCACTACTGTTGGGCCCGGTCACTTATAAACGCACGCAGCAAAAACAAGAGGGTCCTCGCCTTTGGCGAGGACTGCTCCTTGAGCAGTCCTCTGCCTCTAGGCTCGGTCCCTAATAATATTAAAGCTGCAAGCAGCGTTTAGCGGGACCTCGCACTCGCGCCCGTTTCCGCCCCCAGCTTATGTCGTCACTGTGAATTATTTAGAAATATCAAACATATTGCCACAAACATCAGAAAATCCTTACAGAGCTGAATGTTTTGATGTTTGAATGCTTTCTGTAGCTGTAGGTATGTACAAGTGATGTCACGTTATGCAAATTAGATGGGCGAATTTCTTCCCATCAGATTCCTCTTCCTTCATTTTGAGGAAGACATGACAAAAACAACACAAAACAAAATAAATCTACTGTGTAAATGTGTTCAAAATGTTTTTTGACTGAGATTTATGAAATCCAATATGGCTGCCTGCTGGTGATGCCACAATATGCAAATTATTTGAGTTAATTTACAAATAATAATTAATCACAAACTTTGGGTCATGATGAATAGTTTTCTCATTTACAGTATGCCTTTATCTGTCACCACTTTCAAGCCACAGCCTTTTGAAATGTTGAAATGAAAATGGAATATTTTCCTCAATTAACTCTGGCACCTAAAGGGTTAAAATGGAGATGCTGCCCCTGTCATGTCTGAATGTAAGATGTAGACACACGCACAGAAATCATGTTTCTGTGAGTTTGTGTGTGACAGCGGTTGCCATGGTAATTAAGTAGGCGCACCTGGCAGAAGAGCAGAGAGAGACAGACACCTCTTTTAGTGGAGATTTAACTCCTCGAACAAGTTCTTCCCATTCCCAAACTGTTGGTCCAATCATGAAAATAATGTGATGATGAGAGAGATAAAGTTATACAGAAGATCTGTTTAGTAGCAGTTGAGGTGGCATGTGTGCATCTTTAAAACTGATAAAAAAAAAACGTGTAGGAGGAGATGTGTTTTCTTGAGACCACGTTTGAGGCGAAATCTTACTTTGAAAGGTCAAATAGCTCACTTCCTGTTGGAATCAGGTCATGGGTGTCAATGCGTGATTTGTAAGTCAAACACACCAGTTTTGGTTTGATCTTGATACGACATTCCTATGGGCTGTAGTGGCCATTTTAGTGCGTCTAGGTGGCGCTAGAGAGCCCATTTTGGCACTGTAGGGGTTAATAATGTGTATTTGCTGTTTCAAATGAAGTTTCTGCTGCTGTAATCTGTCCTTTAAAGATTGTGAGACAGACAGAGAGAGCTGTGTGGCTGTGTGTGTGTGTGTGTGTGTGTGTGTGTGCAGCCATTGTCATGGCGATTAATGACTTGTCAGCACCTGTGGCACACACAGACAGCTCAGGAGAGCAGCTCACCAAAGGCTGTTTATAATGGGTTTTAACTCCTCAAACAAGTCCTTCCCATACCCAAACCGTTGGTCCAATCAAGAAAATAAAGTGATTGTGAGAGACAGCCACTTCTTGTGAACGCACGTGTCGCGTTTTATATTTCTACAGTCAAAAATGTGGTCAGAGGAGCGAGTTTAAAATGTGTTGCACCTAAGCTGTTTCCAGAAATTTCTCGTCAGACTTTACATGGGAGTGAATGAGAAAAAAATGGGCGCTCCCTTCGCTTTGGAGCCACTCAGCAAAAATGTGTATGTGTGAGAGATTCCATGTCAACATATCTGCGAGCAGGACAAATTTTCCTACGTTTTGTGGTATAAATTGTGTCTGTACAGTGAAAATTGTGGCCATGGCAGCGAGTTAAAGACAAAAGTTTTCGACGATTTTTAGAGCCCTCTCCACTCTAGCTCACAGCATTCCATGCAGTACACACCCATTGTAAACTGAGAATTTCTCCACTTTTGCTCATGGTACTTTGAGAGGCACAGATCAAAAACGGTAAAAGATATGAAAAAGATGAAAACATGAGTGAATAGATGAGACCTGTGGCAACATTTGAGAGTTGGAATGGAGTCTGTAGCACAAAGTATGGAGACGCTGTAAATGCTAGAAAAAGCTCTAAGATTGGTCTCTTTCTCCCCCCTGCTGCCATTCATTTCCTATGGGACAGCTTTGGAAGATCGTCAGGACGTTTTTCTGACATCTCACCTTATGGAGGCCACAAAATCCAGACGAAGCGAGTAATGAAAAAGTTACGAATAACTTTTGATTAGAAGGAGTTGATCTGTAATCTGTGCAAGTTTGAAGTCGATAGGATAAACGCTGTATGAGAAGATGATTTTTTTAGGAAAGGCAGTTTTAAGGCAAAATCTTACTTTGAAAGGGCAAATACGTCACTTCCTGTTGGATTTAGGTCAGGGGTGTCAGTGTGCAGAACGTTTCCTTGAAACTGCAATGCCCTTACCCATTTTAGAGATAATGAAGTCAATCTGGTCAGACCAGGACAGTAGATTATCCATTTTAACACCTAGTAATTTGGTTCGAGTGGCTTGTTCAACTGTTATTCCATCTATAGACAGGTTAAGGGCAGTTAGCAAGAGCGTTCTTACTACCAAATACAATACATTTAGTTTTGGCGATGTTCAATGCTAATTTGTTCAGAACAAAGTAGAGTCATCAGCATACATAACTACACTGGCATTTTTAACAATATATGGCAGATCATTTATAAAAATTGAAAATAAAAGTGGCCCCAAGTAGCTCCCTTGTGGAACGCCGCAAGATATTTTTTTACTGTCTGAAAAGCTGTTCTGCCAGAGAGGTAACTTTTCAACCAGGCAAGAGCCTGGTTGGTTCTGAAGAACTGAATGAGACGGGTTAATGGTGTCTACATTCTGGACATTAAGAGAAGGATGAGGAGTTGGAGGACACAAGTAATGACCAGTCAATGTGGCCTGAAGCTGTGAGGAAGGAGGCCGATATGGAGGAGGATTCCCAGCAGTTTGGGGGTGCACATAAGGAACCTGCACGTAAGAAGCATTAGCATATTCAGGTGCTGAGGTTTTGAGGTCCATTGCAGGTGGAGGCATGATCAGCTGAGGCGACTGAGAGGAAAGAGCCGGTGCTAGGGCTGGTATGTTAGATACAATAAGATAAGATAAGATATACTAAGATATACTACAAAGGACATTAAATAGAATAAGATTAAAGAGAGAAAAAAAATTAAAGATAATAATAGATAAATTAAAGTTCAAATAAAATTGTTACATCAATAAAATTGCTACATCAGATGAATAAAGTGACTAAAAAATGGCAGACAAAGTGTTGAATGAAATAAAGTGACAGGTGGCAGATAAAGTATCATTACTGGACAAATTCAAGATAGGTCCGTTCAGGGCTAGATGTAGCTTAAAGGACAACTTCGGTATTTTTCAACCTGGGCTTTATTTCCCCATGTGTATGTGTGCGTATGATTCATGGGTACCACTCGTTCTAATATTGGCTTAGTATTGAGCCGCGAAACGAGCTAAAATGGTAATGGGGGCAAATGCGTCCCGTATAAAAGTGCTTTTTTTCGCCACTGACCAGTTCAGATCACCAGTGCTATCTCTGTAAATAGCATTTGGTAGCGGCCCTGGGGCAGTGGTGAATATGAATGAGTGGAGTCAGCTGTCAGTCAGTGTTGGAGCAGAAAGGCGGAAGTTGTCCCCGCTTGGTAATTAAATGAGTATGGGTGGGTGAGTCCACAGACAGAGTCCACAGACAGAGTTGTCTCAAACCTACTGAAGATTAAGTTTAGCTCTGTTGCAAATTCTGGGCCACCTTTGACTCCAGGTGTGGCTTTCCCACAGCCTGTCATCATCTTCATCTCATTCCACACCTCTTTTGTGTTGTTCTGTCCCATCTTGGCCTCAATCTTCTCCTTGTAGCTGTTTTTGGCCTTCCTCAGTCTCCTCTTCAGCTCCTTCTGAACAGCCCTAAGTTCCTTGTGATCCTTGGACATTAACACCCTCTTCTTCCTGTAAAGAAGGCCTTTAATGTCTTTATGGCTTGTTGTTAGAAAAGCAGCGAACCTTTTTTGTAGGGACAGTGTTGTTCTCACAGAATTGTATGTAGTCTGTAATGCAAGAGAGAGACCCTCCATGTCATCACCGAAGTCTTCTATAAAAAGTCCCCAGTCTGTGACATTAAAACACTCCTGCAGTGCCTCCTCTGTGTCATCAGACCAGGCCTTTACAGTCCTTATGCTGGCCGCCTGCTGTTCCACCATCGGCCTGTAGGTGGTGTCGAGTATCAGGTTGTGGTCTGAGTCACCAAGTGGAGGGAGAGAAGTAGAATTAAATCCTTTCTTCACGTTGGCATACAGAAGGTCCAGGATTTTATTCCCTTTCATTGCACAGTCCACATATTGTGTGAAGTTGGTTAGGACAGGAGAGAGAGAGAGACATGATTGAAGTCCCCACTGATCAGGATGAGAGCGCTGGGGTGCTGCATCTGTAGTCCTGCGATCACTGAGTGGATGACGTCACTCGTGCTGGCTGCAACAGCTGATGGGGTATGTAAACAACAACCATGATGGCGTGTGAAAACTCCTGTGGTAGATAGAACGGCTGGAGTCCCACCGCCAGGAGCTCTACATCAGGAATACACACACAGGCCTTGCCGCTCTGCTTCCCCCGGTCCACGTGGATCAGCCTGAAGCCAGGTAGATTGATAACACTGTCTGGTATATTCCCATGTGGCCATGTCTCCGTGAGGCAGAGCATGCTGCACTCCCTTTACACATGCTGGTTGTTTACAAGGGCTGCCAGTTTGTTGGCAAGTGACCTCACATTCCCTATATGATATAAATCCTCTCTCTGACCTTAGTGCCAGCTTTCTTCCCACGGCAGGTGCCCCTCCATATCTCCTCAGGAATCCGCACAGCGGGGATGCCGACTCCTTGTTTGAGACGGAGTACTTACTCGCGAGTGTACGGTAACATAGTTAACAGTAAAGAAAAACTACGCGAAGAAAAAACAAATTACTCCCCAGTAATACTACAACTAGAACGCTACAGCAATACAATATAAATGAGCAGAAAAAAACCCTATGCAACACAAGTTAAAGATACAAAAAAGAAGAAAAAAAGAGTGCAAATTGTCAGAGCTGCTGCAACTTGCTGCCGACCCTCAGCGCCATCTTGGTCTGGCTGGAATAGGAGTTGGAATCAGAGCCGGCAGCAGGGTTGGAGTTGGTGCTGGAATCTGAACTGGGATTGGAGCCAAACTCAGAGCCGGAATATGGGCTGGAATCGGAGCTGGAATATGAACTGGGATTGGACCTGGACTCAGAGCCGGAATATGGACTGGAATCGGAGCTGGAATATGAACTGGGATTGGACCTGGACTCAGAGCCGGAATGTAGACTGGAATCGGAACTGGAATTTGAGCTGGGATTGGAGCCGGATTGGACTGCAATCGCAGCTGGAATCTGAGCTGGGATTGGAGCCGGACTCGCAGCCGGAATCTGGACTGGAATTGGGGCTGGGGTTGGACTTGGGGTCGGAGCTGGTCCAGGTAGAAGTTCTCGTTGAATGGGGTGCTGCACAGCAGATGACCTTCTCTGTTCATTGAGAGACACAGCCTGGTTTGTGGAAGCTTGGCACAAATGTGGAGCAGGTCTCAGAACATGAGAAGCTGATGGTGAATTCCCTCGGGGAGGATGGATATGCTGAAAAGAGGGCTGAGGTGGCCCCACATGATATGTTTTGGTAGAGGCTCCAGAATATGGCTGCTGCATGCCAGAAAGCTCACTTGAAGCTTCAAGATAGGGTTGTTCCCCACTAGAATTTCCACTCGTCTGCGTGGCTTGGGCTGACCGGGGCCTTACTACCTGTGGTGTAGGCCCTTGTGAATCAGGTGGAGGTGGAAGGGAGCAAACTCAACTGGGTGCAGGTGGAGAAGTATGCTTGACCTCAAGATTACACAGGGAAATGTGATACTCACATAGCTTGTCCTACAATTCCTTAAGAATTGGGGGAGGATTCTGCTGGGTTCTGGGGAGTGATCAGGGCAGTCATGGACTGGTGAACAAGAAGAACAGGAAGAGTTGGATGAAGAAGAATAAAACTGTCTCTCGACTCTCTCCCCAAGAGCCTGCACCATTTTCCCCAGATTCAGGATGAGTCCTTTAAGTTGTTCCATTTCTCCTTTCATAACGTCCATATCCGTAGTCGTGGTGGAAAGTTTGGGAGATGGAGCAGGTTGTACACCTGAAGCTGAGCTATTCTCAGCAGTTAGGCCTCTCACAGCTGAAGGGAGAAAAAGGGGAGAAAGCATAATAGGTCCTCCTCTATGGCCAATTCACAATCAAACTCAGAGGGCAGCCAGACATTTTGACAAATAAATGCAGCTCTTACTTCCATCCCAGGTCTGACTGTTGCCTGTCAGCCAATCGCTCTAGCTAGCAGCAGTAGTTGCTTAGCTCGGGCATCACACATAGAAATGTTTCAACTTTTGTCAATGTGGACATGCTGCACATCTTAGCTCTGTTAGATTCTCCTAATTCAGTCATTAAATTCATTTTACTGACACCACCCAGCTAGCAGTTTAACCGAATCTTCAGATTTGTCCAACAAAGGGGACTGCCCTGTCTTTCAGCAGTAACTGCAGTGAAAATCCAGCAGTAATCTATTGCCAGTTTGTGAAGCACTCCTCAGGAAAATAGAGGGAACACAATGAAATAAAATTCCAACCACTTCTTCTTTGTTCCTTTGTCCTTTGGCAGTCCAAACAAGGGTAATTTTTGGTCACAATGAAAAAAGCAGTGTCTCTTAGACATGGCATCTCCTCAACAGCTCCTCCACAGTTCAAACTCTACAGCCTCTATCCTGTGCCTCTGCTTGGAGCAGGTGTGTTTGGGGGTGTGGCTCAGTGGCCGGCAGGCGGGCACTGTGTGCAATGCACACTATTATGAAATAAATCACAGAAGTAAAAGTAAGAAATTCAAACGAGCAGGAGGTCAGGTCGGGCAGGTCGGGACACAGAACTCCCTTCAGCCTGGACGTTTTGTTTTTTTTTGTTTTTTTTTTGTTTTTTTTTACTTAGCAGACCTTGTAGAGGCAGAAAAATGCTATATAACACACTAAAGAAGAGTGAAACCCCCCAAAAGCATAATAGGTCTCCTTTAAAAGAGATGGTTTTGCAAAATTTTTCATTCCACATTCACTGCCAAGAGCAGGGGTACAGCCATTCTTATACATAGGGATGTCTTGTTTGATGTAGTTCAAGTAACAACAGACAAAGATGGTTAGCTTGTAATGGTCCAAGGAAAATTATTTGATTCTCCAGTACCCCTAATTGGAAATGAAATCTTTTTACACAATTTCCAGACTCCTATAGACAGCATTTTTTTTTTATAGAAGAAGATTTTAATTGTGTATTGCATCCAAACTTAGACAGGTCAAAACCCACATCTGGAGCATTAAATACATCTGCTCATTATGTGAAATGTATGGAGACTTAATCCAAGGCAACTAAAGTTTGTGGCTTTTGTGTCCTGTAAAATAGACTTCTTTCTACAGACAAAGCGGACACTGGATGTGACTGTGCAGACTCTCTGGGAGGTGATGAAGGCTTTTCTGCGGGCCAGATAATCTCTTACAATGCTAATAGAAACAAAATATGAACAGAAAGGGTTAATTCACTTATCACTGAAATAAATGCTATAGATCAGGAATGTTCACTGACCCCCTCTACTGACCTCTACGGGAAACGTGTGGCTCTGCAAACAGAATTGGACACTTTAAGTACAGAATCAGAGGAGGAACATTTTTTTAAATCAAGGCAAAGGAAATATCAGTATGCCGAGAGAGCTAGCAAATGACTTTGCCATCAACTGAGACAATCTGCTGAAGCTGCTCATGTAGCGGAGATACAAACAACTTATGGTATAACCACAGATCAATTAAATATTAATAATGAATTTAAAAAATTCTATGAGGAGCTCTACACATCGGAGTCCAAATAAAAACTGAAATAAACAATTTCTTTAACAAATTGGAATTTCCAGTCATCTGTGAACAAGAAAAAGAAAATCTTGTTCAACCCCTATCAGCAAAAGAAACTGAGCAAGCAATCACACAAATGGGAACTGGTAAGGTACCAGGGCCAAATGGGTTCCCCATTGAATTTTATAAAAAATATTCATCATCCATCCTAAGTGAATTGTTTACAGAAACATTTGAAAACAAACTACTTCCACCTAGCATGATGGAAGCTATAATCTGGGTTCTACATAAAAAAAGGCAAGGATCCTCTCAGATGTGAATCATATAGACCTGTAAGTTTGCTTTCTAGTGATTACAAAATTCTAGCGTGATGGAAGCTATAATTTGGGTTCTACATAAAAAAGGTAAGGATACTCTCAGATGTGAATCATATAGACCTGTAAGTTTGCTTTCTAGTGATTACAAAATTCTAGCGTGATGGAAGCTATAATCTGGGTTCTACATAAAAAAGGTAAGGATACTCTCAGATGTGAATCATATAGACCTGTAAGTTTGCATTCTATTAATTACAAAATTCTAACCAAGATTCTTGCAGTCAGACTTGACAAGGTGATGAACTCCATAAAATACCCTAACCAATCACGATTAATTTCAGGGTGACAGCTTTCCAGTAATTTATGTCTGGTGGGTCCTTGTCTCCAGATGTGATTATCTCTCTTGATGCCCACAAAGCATTTGATCAAATAGAATATAATCATCTGTTCACAGCTGTAACTAAATTTGGCTTTGGCCTGGCATTTTGCTCTTGGATTGAGATCCTCTATGAATCTCCAAGGTCCTGTATTAGAACAAATAAAATTGTCTCTTTAATATTATTATTATTCTGTTAATTATTATTTTGCCCTCTACTGAGGAGACAGGGGTGCTCCCTTTCCCCGCTCCTTTTCGATATAGCTACTGAGCCCCTGGCGATAGCGATGAGGAATGACACCGAGTTGTATTCCCAGTTAATGCTCAGGCACGCTGCATGAACTTCAACGAATATCCATTTAAACTAGCTCATGACACCTTTACCTATCTAGGAATCTCAGTAACATGCAAATTTAAAGATTTATTTAAACACAATTTGAAATCAGCACTGGAGAGGGCCAAACAAGATCTTAAATGTCATCACTCCCAATTTCTTTAGCTGGTAGAATAAGTTCTGTCAAGATGAACATATTGCCACAGTTTTTGTTTCTCTTTCAAACAATACCTATTTTCATCACAAAGTCTTTTTTTTTTCAAAGAATTGGACAAATGCATTTCATCTTTTATCTGGAACAAATCCATCTCAAGGATCAGGAAATTATATCTGGCATAAAAGAAGGCAGACAGAGGCTTGGCATTGCCAAACTTCTTACACTATGATTGGGCATCCAATAATGTTGTCACAGTACCAAACTTGGGACCCACGGTACAATACCAGTGAAAGTATCACGGTTCTGAGTAGTATCACGATACTACAGCAAAAATGAGGCAGATGTGCCTTTTGTCATTTATAAAAAGATAAATCACTCTTCTATAATACATCAATAATATTTCAGTGGAATAAATTACTTATTGACTTATTCATACTTCAAAAACAGCATCAATAAGTGATTAACATAGGGGGGATCAAAATAAAATAAACATCAACCAGCCAAATGTGAAAGGCTTGTTTTCTCCTCTGACATGACACATATCTGTGTACCGCCACGGCTTGGCTGTTCAGGTACTACTAGGCAGTCGTGACACCAACAAAGAAAACTGGACCTGGAGCCAGGCTTGTCGATCGCCGGTAAGCCATTATCTTGCGCCACGGAGCACTATGGCCACCGTATTTGACAGAAATATGGCGAAGCCTCCACGGAGCCTCCGCTGTATTCCTGTCTGTGACCCCCGTTCAACCCACAACCGGCAGGATTCGCCTTTCGTTTCTGTTGCTGGTTGAAATCTGTACTCGTACAGCATGTTCCTGAATGATTTTTTTCGCTCGCACAAAGCTATTTTTAGTTGCAAATGCGAGTAAAATGCTCGCACCGTAGAGCTCTGTGGAAAACAAATCACTGTAGCATAAATCTAGCCTACAAGTAAAAAGAAATAAATAATAACTTTCATTGCTTAAAGATACTCAATAGCTCAGCTAATACCTGAAATGTCACTGGAAATCAAACCACTGCAGCAGCATATTGAGTGCCAGGTGGCCAGTGTGTGCTGTTATTGGACGGCGCATGGACACTCACCCTCTTGCTTTTGGACTTTGAACTTATCCCACAGTAGTGGTACCATGAGGTACTGTAGTACTACAGTACCCCAACATGATGGTATCAATGCAGGAGAAATGTTGCAGACAGTTTATATTATCAGCCTGGGCCTGGGGCTTGTTGTAACAGTAAATGGGATGTGTTGTAACTTGTGTAAGTTAAACTGTGTCTGTGTGAGTGAACATCTTACCCTGCGATGCGCGATGTGGACAGCGGTTCCAGCCACACGCTGCTGCTGCCAAGCAGCCCTGCCCGTTGGGAAGAGTGTGGGATATACCACTACTAGGAATGGGAGGGGGGGACTAAATGTTTTAAGATTTACATAGCACATTATTGTGCGATTATAATGAGCACCGCTTACATTGTGCTTTCAATAAATACTACTGCATTGTTCAAAAATTATTAATTGTGTCTCAAATGATTCTAGGGGGGTACAGCTTTACTGAAGGGGCAGTTATGTCCCCCCGTCCCCCCCAGGATTTCCGCCCCTGATAATGGACCAGTGTGGACTGAAATGGAACAGGCGTCATGTAATCCAGTATCTTTAACATCTATGCTCTGTGCATCACTACCTCTCAGCAAGAAAAACCTGACAAACCCCATTGTGACTAACACATTGAAAATATGGTCTCAGTTTGGATCTCATTTTAAGTACATAAAAGCACTTTCTCTAAAGCCTATTACAGGTAATGCCCTGTTCCCACCATCTCTCTTAGACTCTGCGTCAAACTGTGGTTTAGGAAGGGCTTTAAGTGTGTAGGTGATCTCTATCAAGACAATCATTTTATCCCTTTTGAAAAAAAATGACAATCATATGGCATTTCACATTCCTTTTTCTATGAATATCTCCAGGTCAGTAATTTTGTTTAAAAGTTGTTTGTGTCCTTCCAATCTCCACCAAAACAGGGCCAGATAGATAATTTTCTAGGTTGGGACCCTTTGCAGTAAGGCATGATATCCAAACTTAACAATTCAGTTCAGGAAATGGTCACCCCTCCCTTGACTCATCTTAAGGAGTAGTGGGCTCAAGACTTTGGTACTGAAATAAGCAGCCAGCAGCCATTCATTTTCAATGAACACTGGCGACGAAGAGCGTCACTCGCGCCGGCTGCAGCGAGCGACCGTGAGCAGCGCGATGCCAGCGACCTGAGCGTCAAGCTGAAGTTGAGAAAAGCTCAACTTTATGCAAATGAGCAGCAGCCAGTTGCAGACCATGAATATTCTCAAGGCGGGACAGTGAAAGAAAGAAAGAAAGAAAGAGATCTTCTGCATCGCAGCCTGAAAGCCCCGCCCCTTGGCAGCCTTCTGCAAGCCCTGCCAGAGCTGCCAGGCAGCGCGATGCCAGTGACCTGAGCGACCGCTGGCGATTTTGAATCTTTTGGTGGGAACGCACAGTGAGTAGGTTGGACAAGAGGGGTGGTGGATCGGTCCAACACCCACCAACTTACACCTGGAAGGCTGCTTGTCACTTCCCAAAAGACTGCAAAGCCAAACCCTGTTCTTATTTCCTGAACCCAACAATGTGCTTTTGGTGCCTAAAACCAATCAAGTGTTTGTTGGTGTGTGTTGGTAACCACATGCAGAACAAAAAAAGGCAACTGGCAGTTAGAGATGTACCGATACCACTTTTTTCTTCCCAATAACAATTCCAATCCCTGAACCTTAGGTATCTGCCGATACCGAGTACCAGTCCGATTATTATCCAGTGTTGACACACATCAAGACACAGGTTGAAGTGCAGCCATACAATTTGGTAAAAAAAAAAAAAAAAAAAAAAAAAATAGTGGTGGGGCTTTTACTAACCACAACTGCAGAGGCTACCAGCTTCATCTGAAACAGACTACATTGTAAAAAAGGCCATTATTTATCAATCCCTCTGTGTCTTTATATTTTTACTTTTTATCCGCTCCCGTAGTCTAAGTTAACACATCTTGCCGTCATTTCAAACTCAACACTTCCTGAACTTGTTTCAAATTAAAAGCCCCATATAACCTCGGCTGAGAGAATCCCTCCATTTTCTAAATAGGCTTTTATTGTGAAACATTTGTAGGAACTTGGTTGTGGAGGATACAGTAGCTTATATGTTTACATATGGCATTTCAAATGTAGCTCTTGCTGTCTGCTGGTGTTTTTTATGTTACTACACATGAACATGGCACATGAACAGACACAGTGACTGAATAATAATAATAGGACAAGAATAATCCGATGACATCACACACGCAAGAGACAACTAGGGATAATTGGTGAGTACCATCGTGTAGTGTGTCATGTCTGTTGGCCAAGTCACGGCATGATTTTATGACTCCACAATCGTGTAATGTGACATAGTGACTTTCAGAACGGGCAGAAAAGTCGTGTCGTGTGTACCAGGCATAAATCTTCCTTTACTGTTTCTCCCTCTTGCATGTCAGTCATTTTCAGTGTGTGACTGCAGCGTGTGCATGAGAGGGTGAGGGGCTGCTGCATGCTCACAGAGGCGGGCGACAGAAAGAGAGGCGAGCGGAGCAGTGAGCGCAGCTACAGAGCTGCTTTTCTGAAGCAAAACAAAAGTTTACATGTTCTAAAAAACAAGAGAAAACATTGCATGTCCTGCTATATGACTATCGCACATGTGCACATCGCAATGGCGATGTTCAAACGATAGCGTGTGTGGTATCGGATTGGAGGCATTCAGACCCGGCGGCATGGGCGGGCATTGGGGGGCAGTGCCCGCCCACAGAGTCAGCTGTGCCCGCCCTCGACTGGAAGCTGTTTATTTTTGGGGGGTTTTGTTTTTTAACTCAGAGTGGCCAACTCTCTCTTATTCCTATCTTGTTTTGACGATCATACAGTTCAACCAATCCAACCAACAAATGAAGTCAACTTTCAGCCAATTACAGACAGAGGGGGGCGGGTGCTGACTCATTCATTCATGGACAGCATCGATAATTAATATCGCCGCGAGGCGCGAGCTATGGATATCCGGAATTATTTCCAAAAAAATATAACGATGAGAAGTGACAACACGAACGGGGGGGAGCAGGAAGCAGCAGCACCATTGACTTTAACTGGAAACGTAAGCACTGAAGTCAACAGTAACACTGAAGTAAACATTCATGCTAGGAGGGTTAGCTACGGCAGCTAGGGAGAACAAGGAGCAGCACAAAGCAGCATAACTCGTCTGCATGGAAGAAGCGTGAGTGATGACGTCAACAACAACACCACCACACAGGTTCACGGTAACACTGCAGCCACGAGGGACAGTCACACACACATCTTACAGATACACCCACTTAGGGTACTTAAAGGCAGAAGGGTAACACTGATTTGTTCTGCTCCTTGTGCTCCCTAGCTGCTGTAGCTACCTCTCCTAGTTTGAATGTTTACTTCAGTGTTCAGCTTGACATCAGTGCTTATGTCTCCAGAAATGCTTGACTTTTGAGTTGAATAAATGGACAGAGCACTACAATATTGTTTTTTGTTTGTTTTTTTAGATTTTGGGATGAACTGCCCCTTTTTGGTGAGGGAAAATAATATTTCTCAGCACTGTAGGAGTGGTCACAGAGCCATTGTTCAGCCTGAAGTAGTTTGAAAAAGTTTGCCCCCCTAAAAAAATTTAGTGCCCCCCCTTTAATTTGTTTCTGCAGCCGGGTCTGGTGTTCCCCTGATGCAAAAGGCCAAATGAAGATTCTATTAATCAAGGAACATGACATATATTTACCAACTTTAACATTTTAGTGCCTTTTATGCAAAGACCCTTTATCAAAGTGAGAATTACTATCTTTTTCCCCACACACAGTCTGTGAAGAACCAATGGAAAAAATATTCTCATAATGAGACAGCCGAACATAGCATGATTCCACAGTGGCAGTGAGCTTTGAGAACAGTTCAGTTTCCTTTTGATAGCAACAATTATTTTAATGTGGATGAATTGCATATTGTACATTCATACTCCTTTTGTCTTGGTAGTACAGTTAAATTTAAAATCACATTCAAATATAAAGTCGAATATCTACAGAACTTAAACACAAAACTACTTTATGAATGACAGCCACTTACTCAGCAATAAGATCATTTTGGTGGTGAGTGGGCTTTTAACCAAGACAGGCTGTAGTCATTGTTTTCTACCTGTGTTTTTAACCTATTATCTTTCTCTCATGTAGGACACTTGTGGAAAGTTACAACGCCTCGACCAATGTGATATTTACTCCACAGTAAAGAGGTTGTTTCACAAGAAATTAAGATTTTGCAAATTATGACACTGGGTCCTAATCCATAGGTTTTATAATTACTGTTATAAATCTTTTCATTTATTCCATGTGTACTTTTTGTAACATTTTAAAATGGATGTTTTCATGAATGCAAGCTTTGACTTAATTTTTTTAAACTGTTTGTGAAATGGTTCGAATTTTTGTGATATAAAGTGGATCAGACAAAATTTACTTTAGAGTAAAAGGAATTTTTTTGAAAGCTGTCTTTCATCAGTTTCCTGTAATGATTGGAAATATAGTGATGATTTAAACCTTTAACAAAATATAATAGTTATTAATGGCATCCTAATGTTTTCATTTATGTCTTAACATTTACCCAAGTTTGCATTTATCTTAGCAGAATGTAAAAAAAAAAAAAAAAAAGAAAAGCTGATGTTATGTGCTGGTTTTGTTTGGACATTTCTTTAAGACAAATGAAGAAAATTCACTGAGAAACTCTTCTTCTTTTGTGAAAAACAAGGAAATATGTGCACACTGAATAGTTTTAAGTCCCGTAGGAGGTATTGTTTATTTGTGACATTGTGACATATGAGAAGGTTCTGTGGGTATTGCTCGGTATTGAGACTTATATAGTGAGGCTAAAAAAACCAGCAACACATAATTGGCTGATTATCTTTCTGCTTGCCTCACTATAAAAATGTCACAGTACCTTTGCCTGAGGAAGACCCTCTCAGAGTTGACAACATAGCGAACAAGTGATACCTCCTTGGGGGCTTCAAAACTATTGTGTCTAGCTAATTCTTTGTTTTTCACTTTGAGCCCTTTTATCCAGTCACATTCTTCTGTGTTAAAACTAGACTTCTAACAGAGCAGCAAACAAAGGTTACTCTTCAAAATCTTCTCAGGCTCTGCTGCTGGGTGTAAGGTGCTTAGTTATCTTCAAGTACAAAGTTAAAATAATCAGGCCCACACAGAAATGGACAGCTCAATTTTTTGTCAGTGACAATGTTAAACATTAATGCTTAATGTTTTGTCTGTAGTATATGATTTGTTTGCCCTTTCAATTGACAGTCAGATTTGATTGTGAAATACAACATTCAGTCAGTAACAAAGACAAAAGGAGTGCAAATATAAATAGAATTTATTTAAATTTTAAACAAGTTATAGATGAATATCAAAAACTCAACATTAGCCATGACAGCCTGGGCTATGATCAGGCCTAACAAAATGTGTCCTAAAGGCCAAATTCAAAAGCAGTGACACTGCCAACTGTAAGCAGTTCACTGCGTTTGGAGGTGGTCTTTAAGACAATTAACTAATTTACTTAAAAACATATAATTTCTCCTAGGTGTGAGATGAATGTGTCTGATGTGAGGGTGCTCAATTATGGCACCATTTAAACTATGAACAAATGTAGCCATAACACACATTTCCTGGCCTTATCAATCTTTGCTGGATTGCCACCAGCCTCCCACCTGCACCTTTGGGCCAATGAAGAAAATATTATCTTAATGCCAGGATGCTGGAGGTGAAGCTGGTGCAGGTCCTCCTTCATCATGCTGACATCTTGACACTGCTGACCTTCACCATGCCATTGCCGCCACAGTGGATGATGAGGACATCTGGTGCTGCTCTTCCTCGCAGGGAGTGCGAAAAGAAGGAGAGAAGGCCTCCCCACTGCAGTCAGCCAAACCAGCAGACACGGACGCCCGGCATGCTGAGGGTGCTTCCCAAGGTCTCTGCAGCTCTCTGGACACCATGCCGGACATAGCTGTCACCAATGATCCACGCTGTGTATATGAAAGTAAAATGAGTGTAATAAATTATTAGCGTTATATATTTTAAAAAAAAGTTGAAGCGTTTTTTTTTTTTTAAGATAACAGCTGAACCATTGTTTCAAAGTTTGTTGTATAACGTTAGTTTCAGCTAAACTCAACTTACCTCAAGTTTCGTGAGGGAGCTGGTACCAAGGGAGCAGCCAACACCACAGGGCTAGCCAAAGTAGCGTAGCTTCTTAGCCTCGTAGCTTCTTAGCCTAGCTTGTTAGCCTTAGCTAACTTAGCAGCGCCGAGCGAGGTGGGCGTGTTTAGGCAACCAGGCTTCCTTTGGTCCGCCTCTTTGCCCATTTTTGATTGTCCGGGAGTTGGGGGGAGTCAGGCACTGCCAAGATGGCGACGTCCAGAGCGGAGTATTTTGAGCTTCAAATCCACTCTTCAGAAACGGACGGATGACGTCACGGTGACTACGTCCATTATTTTATACAGTCTATGGACACACTACATCCGCCATCACAGTGCTCCCTGAACTCCGACCCTCTTGCTCACTTCCGCCACCGTCCGTAGTGCCACATTTGAATATTTTGTGTTGTTGTACTTCGGAGATGCAGCAAATCTCGTCTCGTCGAGCTCGCCAGAGTCGTACATACCGTCAGAGGTGTCGGAGAGCTCTGTTGCTGTTATGTCGTAATGTATGTTGTTGTTTGTAATAAACTGACGTGTTCACGTAAACAGTTCCAAGCCTATTATTAGTGACCTGTCTATTGAACTAGTCACCAGTAGGCATATTAACCCCCTTCACACAGAGCTCTCTGTTGCTCGCAGATGTTTGTTGTTAAATATATTTACAGCTATGCAGCTGCTGGCACTATATTCTGTCTGCACGTGAAGCAGCCTTACATTCACATTACTTTTATTTGTAGTGTAACATACTTGCACATTCTTACTACATTACTTAATATGTATTTCACTTTTACTATTTATATATTTACTAGTCTATACTGCTCATACCTGGCCCATAGTGTATTCATATTTAGTTATATTCATTCATTATTTATACCACACTTACACCACTGCCTATACTGGTAGAATATTCTATACTGTAGTCATAGTTGAACCCTAACATTGATTATACTATAATCACAATAAAGTTGAATGTTGTAACTGTGTTCATGCAGAACTGTATGATATGTGACAGTATATAATCAGATCATTGCAGTCCTAATAGGTAGTGTCTTAGTATCTCAAATTAAATAAACCATGTATGAAAGGAAGTGTTGCTCTATCACCATCATTATCAGTGTTGGCAGGATTGAGATCAGTTGTACCAATATAAAACAGGCAGAATGTGATTTTACAGGAATTCAAATGAGGCTTTTGCATAATATTGGATTCATTTATTTCACATTCATAGCATGTCCACACAACATACTGCCACCTCAACCCCAACGTGCCCATCCTGCAGCTCTATCTGGATGGTGTGTCCGACCTCCGCCCTGACCTCTGCATGAGCAGGGAGTCCATAGCAGCACTCACAGTTGCTCTGGCCCATGAGGCTGACCATGGGTGGGTCAAAGAGCTCCATGTCCTCACCTCCCTCTACTGGCTTGCCCACGCAGCATCCTACAGGGATGTCTCGAGGGCGTTTGACATCCCCAAAACAACCGTCCACAGAATGATCCACAAGATCAGCTGGGCAGTGGTTGGGCTCCTGAAGAGGATTGTCCGGTTTCCTCAACAAGAGAAAATTGAGGAGGTGGGTGCCGGCTTCTCCCGGTTGGCAGGATCTCCTGCATTCCATGTGGCAGTCGGTGCCATTGACGGCTGCCACATTAGAATAAAGCCCCCTGGAGAGGATGAGGGCTATTACTTAAATAGGAATTTGTTCCACTCTGTTCAACTTCAGGCCATCTGAGACCATCGTGGCAGATTTATTGATGTGTGCAGTGGCTTTCCAGGGTCTGTCCATGATGCCCGTGTGTTAAAGAACAGTCTTGTGCACGTCGAGCAGCTGTATTCACCAGAGGGACGGTGCATTTTTGGCGATGGTGGGTACCCCTGTCTGGCTGCCCCCGATCCGTCTGATGACACCCTATCGTGGACCTCACCTGAATCCTGTGCAGGCCAGGTTCAACAGCATGCTGTCCAGGGCCAGGAACATTATTGAGCACACATTCGGGATGATGAAGGCCCGATGGCGCTCAATTTTCTTCAAGTGCTTGGAGGTGAGCCCCACCTTTGCCCCGGTTGTAATCACCTGCTGCACCATCCTGCACAACCTCTGTGTGGACAATGGTGACATGATGGAGCCTGAGGAGGATGAAGCAGGAGATGATGGTCCAGAGCCTGGACACAGGAATCTGGAGCCTGGTGAGGGTGTCAGGAATCTCCTGGCTGCAGCAGTGTCTGCCCCTCTCCACTGTGTTCCAGCTCTGCAGGAACATGATTACATCCAATATTAGTTTACACACAAACAAAACCTTACCACAGCCAAGCCTATTTTATTGTTTTTTCTTTTTAAATAGTATGGTGTTATTAATTTATTAAGTGGCAAGATGGTATTCATTTCATTTATGGTATGAAATTATTCATTTCATTTATGGTAGGATATTTATTTTCTCAGTTTCCACTACGCATGATTTTAACATGCGTCATATTAAACACCGACTAATAATCAGTCATGACTTGTGTATTGTATTTCATGTAATCCATGCTGCACTTTGTCCCAGTTTCACATCTGACCTTGAAGTCATGTCAACAGTTACACTGTTACAGTGCCCTGTCATCAATTATTCAACACTCAGTACACAGTATATTGACTGAGTTATAATGAAACACATGAGAATAGATAGATGAGTTGAGTAAAAAACACATTTATTCTGGCAAAACCATAAAGGCCAATTTCCACCAGATGCGTGTCTATCGGCACGGCAGCGGAGCCGATAGGATTCCATTCTAGTCAATGTGTATGTTTCCACCAGCTGCAGCTGTGCTGCGTTCCGGCTCCGTCTCAGCTCTGGCACTCCGGAGCCCTCCGCAACAGATACGCAGGACTTCTATTTTTGCCGGACATGGGAGCACAGCGCAGCAATTCAGCACAGAGCAGATCGTGAGGGGCAGGAAGTCGTGCACAGAAACACAATAAAACATCCGGTTAATTTTCAAAATAAAGTACATAGTGTTCACGGCAGATCATATTTCCCTGCACTACACCTTAAAAACTACATAATGGACAGAGGCAGGCCTGAAGTCAACAGGTCAGAGATTTTCAGACATCATATCACCCCGTGAACACCATGGACGAGGAGATATTAATCATGGCAGTGCACCGAGATGTCTTCCGGCAGAGCTGCATCGCACCGCACACCAAACGCAGCCGGTGGGTATTGACGGACGGCGGAGCACGCAGCGGACAACCAGCGCTGCCGTTCTGCAACGGACACGCATCCAGTGGAAATCCGGCGTAAATCAAACTGTTTCTAAAAGGAAACATAAAAACATCAGCTATGTAAAAATGTTTCATGAAGGAAACAAAAGAAATCAACTGTGTTGATTAAAAGATTCTTAAAGGAAACTGATAAACATAAAGTAGCTGATTAATTTCTTTAAGGAAACAAATATATGACTGTTAAATAAATAAATAAATAATAAATGAAGACATTATTATAAATAATCATCATTTCTTAGCTAATGCCTCCATTATAGCCAAAAAACGTTCCTCCCGCCTCTCCTCCCTCACCCTGGCCTCGTCCTCTCTCCTCTTGGCCTCCTCCTCTCCTCTCCTCTCCTCTCCTCTCCTCTCCTCTCCTCTCTCACCCTAGCCTCCTCCTCTCTCACCCTAACCTCCTCCTCTCTCCTTTCTCCTCTCCTCTCTCCTCCTGGCCTCCTCCTCTCTCCTCTCCTCTCCTCTCTCACCCTAGGCTCCTCCTCTCTCCTCTCCTCTCTCCTCCTGGCCTCCTCCTCTCTCCTCTCCTTTCTCCTCCTGGCCTCCTCCTCTCTCCTCTCCTGTCTCACCCTAGCCTCCTCCTCTCTCCTCCTAGCCTCTTCGTACCTTTGGTCCTCCTTCTCCTGCTGCTCACGCTCTCTTATAGCCTCCTTTTCCTCCATCTCCCGTAAATAATTAAAAACATCGCCCTCCTCCCTCCCTCTCTTTCTTGGCCGTGGCCTCTGGCACTCATCCTCCAGCACTGCTGGATTAGAGACAGAGGGAGGAGAGACAACAACAGCAGCCTGGCCTGCTGAACTAATGAGCAGTGGTGGGCTGATGGATGGCTTTCTCCCCAAAGCTGCATCCATCAGCCCATACCACTTCCAGGTGGCTACTGTTGTCTCTCCTCCCTCTGTACTGACACCTGTCCTAGGACACTTCAGATCCTGCAAAAAACAAGAGAATTCATGTTACTAAAACAAAGTAAATAATAATCAAAGGCAAACACAGAACCCTGTAACTGACCTTGTACTTCTGCTTCAGGTTTTCCCACTTCTTCTTGACCCAGGCAGGCTGGACCTTCCCCTGCAGGTCATTTTCTACTACAAACATCCTAAGAGGACAGGGAACCCAACAAGATTAAAGATGTATATTGTCACTCCAATTATACTTGTGTGTCATTATTTTGCTGGGAGACTGAAAAGACAGTAAGAAGTGTAAGATGTAACATTTAAAAAGAAAACAAAACATAGTATAAAGTATATAAATAAGCAGTTACGTATCAGTATATAAGGTATGTGATATAAAAACAAGCAGCCTAGTAAAAAAGTATGAGGTATAAAGCAGTACTGTATGAGTAAGGCTGACTGATACTGATTAACTGAACTGTTACAAGGCAGTAGTGTGTGACGTGAATAATTGGCTTACATGCATACAGAGCTCCTTTTATCACATTTCAACACATAATAATGTTACTCCACGTTGTCTGTCCTCCAACTAATCAGCAGCTCAATGTGTTCATCCGACCTTAACATTAGAAATTAATTATTTTCCAGTAAGAAAAGGCAGTTAATGTTGATGACCGACTAGTAAATTACTTAACAAACTAGCAAACGTCAACTTATCAACAACTTCATGTGAGGTGAATTGGTATGTTTAACAGTCGTACATGTTATCATCTTAGCTTCGTGCAACAATGGTATATTAATGTTTTAATCATACATATGAGCAGTAAAGATGTAAAATGGAACTTACACTTGAATGCGCTGTTGTCCATCATAATGTTGCTCATTTCTCTGTCATGTTGTCTGTGTTGTGTTTTGTCGCGTTGTCTGTGTCGTGTTGTCTTCCGTGTTATATGTGTGCGTTGGTTGTACACGCAACTCGGTCAGTGTGACGTAACTTCCGCTGCAGAAAGGATTGTGGGTCAGAATGGCCAAAGAAGCATGCTGACATGCATACTGCGAAATATAACCGGATGTAGTAGAACATCCTGGTACTTTTGGCATACTGCATCTGACATACTATGTATTGGGACACACTAATTCTTTTTCTGGCATACTAGATAGTATGGTAGTATGGGTATTGGAACGCAGGGCCAGCTTCACTTCTCGGGGCTTCGAGGCTATTTGCAGCGCTTCCACGTCCGGTGTGGCCCTGGCGTTAGACTGTGGGAAAGAAGGATGAAGTAGAGTTGTGAATAGGAGTGATGATGGAAATGAATGGAGAATGAAAGAGGTGGACAGAAATTGCTGCAGCCTCCGAAATCCACAGTCTCGTCTCGTCTCGTCTCGTCTCGTCTCGTCGTCCTCCGCTTATCCGGGTCCGGGTCGTGGGGGCAGCAGCATCAGCAAAGAAGCCCAGACAGTCCTTTCCCCAGCCACCTCCGTCAGCTCTTCCGAGGGAACCACGAGGCGTTCCCAGGCCAGCCGGGCGATGTAATCCCTCCAGCGTGTCCTGGGGTGGCCCTGAGGTCTCCTCCTGGTTGGACATGCCCAAAACACCTCCCAAGAGAGGCATCCAGGAGGCATCCTTACCAGATGCCCAAACCACCTCAACTGGCTCCTCTCGATGTGGAGGAGCAGCGGCTCTACTCTGAGTCTCTCCCGGATGTCCGAGCTCCTCACCCTATCTCTAAGGCTGAGCCCAGCCACCCTGCGGAGGAAACTCATTTCAGCCGCTTGTACTCGCGATCTCATTCTTTCGGTCACTACCCAGAGCTCGTGACCATAGGTGAGGGTTGGAACGTAGATCGACCGGTAAATCGAGAGCTTCGCTTTCTGGCTAAGCTCCCTCTTCACCACAACGGACCGGTTAAGCATCTGCATCACTGCTGACGCCGCCCCAATCTGCCTGTCAATCTCCCGCTCCATCCTACCCCCACTCGTGAACAAGATCTTGAGATACTTAAACTCCTCCACCTGAGGCAGGACCTCCCCCCAACCTGGAGTGGGCAATCCACCCTTTTCTGGCTGAGGACCATGGCCTCAGACTTGGAGGTGCTGATTCTCATCCCAGCCGCTTCACACTCGGCTGCGAACTGTCCCAGCGAGAGCTGGAGGTCACTGTTCGATGGAGCTAGGAGGACCACATCATCCGCAAATAGCAGGGACGAGATCCTCCCGTCACCGAACCTGACACCCTCCACCACTCGGCTGCACCTAGAAATTCTGTCCATGAGAGTTATGAACAGAACAGGTGACAAAGGGCAGCCCTGACGGAGTCCAACCCTCACCGGGAACAGGTCCAACTTACTGCCAGCCACGCGAACCAGACTCATGCTCCTTTGGTACAGGGACTGGATGGCCCCTAGCAGAGGGCCACCAACCCCATACTCCTGGAGCACCCCCCACAGGATGCCCCTGGGGATACGGTCGTAAGCCTTCTCCAAATCCACAAAACACATGTGGACTTGTTGGGCGAACTCCCATGCCCTCCAGCACCCTGGCAAGGGTAAAGGAGCTGGTCCACGGTTCCGCGTCCGGGACGAAAACCACATTGCTCCTCCTCAATCTGAGGTTCAATTATTGACCGGACCCTCTTCTCCAGCACCCTGGCGTAGACCTTACTGGGTAGGCTGAGGAGTGTGATCCCCCTGTAGTTGGAACACACCCTCTGGTCCCCTTTCTTGAAGATGGGGACCACCACCCCGGTCTGCCATTCCAGAGGCACTGCCCCTGATGTCCACGCAATGTTGCAGAGGCGTGTCAGCCAGGACAGCCCTACAACATCCAGAGCCTTGAGATATCCAGGACGAATCTCGTCCACCCCCGGGCTCCGCCGCCGCGTAGTTCCTTCACTACCTCGGCGACTTCTGCCCCCGAAATTGGACGACCCATCCCCGAGACCCCTGGCTCTGTTTCCTCACTGGAATACGTGTTGGTGGGATTGAGGAGCTCCTCAAAGTATTCCTTCCACCGCCCGACAATGTCCCCAGTTGACGTCAGCAGCTCCCCACCCCCACTGTAAACAGTGTGAGCAAGTTGCCGCCTTCCCCCCCGAGGCACCGGACGGTTTGCCAGTGTTACGGCCTTGAGCCGTGGGCATTGTTTCTCCACTCTGGTGTGTGTTCTGTCCCGCTGTGTTGCAGCAGAGTGTCTCCAGTGGGCGTGTCCTACCAGCACCTAGATGGATTCCCCGGCGACTGATTGGTGCGGCGGGTTGGTGCGGGGTTCCGCCAATCAGAGGGCGACGGCGCGGGGAAAGGATATAAAAGGCTGGTGTGCCCTGCAGCCGCTGGCAGACACCTTAGAAGGTCTATTTGTGTGGTTCAGTTTTCCGTATAGTGTGAGCGTTAGCTCTTGATTTGTGTGCTGTGAGCGTTAGCTCTTGTTTTGTGTATTACCCAGATTTGGGCCAGGGGTAAGTTCACCACTGATTTCGATCACCTGCACTCACGGTTAGGTTTTTGTCACATTGTTTAGTAACACTAGGTTTAGGGGTGCTGGTCATTTGTATTTTTGTTTTCACCATTTCACTAGAGCAGTTAGTTAGGTTTTGTGTTAAGATTGCCTGATTTGTTGTTATTCCCGATTTATGTTAAACATTAGACAGATAGCTCCATTTTATTTTAAGGAGTCCTCTTTTGGTTATATTCATTTGTTGATTTGACAGCACCTGGCGGCCCTTTCTGCTGACTTCATTATTAATTTCCATTTGTCTTTATAAATAAATACACTCTAATTTGCAATCCTTCCATCGGGTTATGTGTGTGTTACTTCCCTTTTCCCGTAACGAGCTGGGTTTGTAACAGCCAGAACCTCTTTGGAGCCGGTTGATAGTCTTCCTCAATGGCCTCCCACGCCCGAGTTTTTGCCTCCGCGACTGCCGCTGCTGCGCTCCGTTTGGCCCGCCGGTACCCGTCAGCTGCCTCTGGAGACCCACAGACCAACCATGCCCTGTAGACCTCCTTCTTCAGTCTGACAGCTCCCCTCACGTCTGGTGTCCACCAGCGGGTTCGGGGGTTACCGCCGCAACTGGCCCCCGCGGCCTTGCGGCCACAGCTCGCAACAGCCTCCTTGACAATGGCAGAGCGGAACAATGCCCATTCAGACTCAATGTCCCCCTCCGCCCTCGGGACACGGTGGGAGTTGAAGATCATCTTGACAGGTTCTTCCGCCAGGCGTTCCCAGCAGACCCTCACTGCTTGTTTGGGCCTGCCAGGTCTGCGTGGCATCCTCCCCTGCCACCTGATCCAACTCACCACCAGGTGGTGATCAGTTGACAGCTCTGCTCCTCTCTTCACCCGAGTGTCCAGAACATATGGTCGCAGGTCAAATGATACAACTACAAAGTCAATCATTGACCTGCGACCTAGGCTGTCCTGGTGCCACGTGCACCGATGGACATCCTTATGCTCGAACATGGTGTTAGTTATGGCCAAACTACAACCCACACAGAAGTCCAATAACTGCACACCACTCGGGTTCAGATCGGGCAGGCCGTTCCTCCCAATCACGCCCCTCCAGGTCCTGCTGTCATTGCCCACGTGAGCATTGAAGTCCCCCAGCAGAACAATGGAGTCCCCGGTCGGGGCACTGTCCAACCCAAAGGCGCAAGGACGCAACCCTTTCGTCCACTGGGGTGAACCCCAATGTACAGGCAGAGAGTCTGGGGGCTATCAGAAAGCCCACCCCGGCCCTCCGACTCTCACCCAGAGCAACTCCAGCAAAGGAGAGAGTTCAACCCCTCTCAAGGACTTGGGTTTCAGAGCCGGAACTATGTGTCGAGGTGAGGCCAACTATATCTAGCCAGTAGTGCTCAACCTCTTCCACAAGCTCCGGCTACTTCCCCGCCAGAGAGGTGACATTCCATGTCCCAAGAGCCAACTTCCGTAGTCAAGGATCGGTAAGTAAAGAACAGTCCCTTCACAAGTAAAGAACAGTCCCTAAAGTGCGGTGAGGTTTGTGAATCGTTATCTGCGAAGAGAGAGAAATGTGAACGGCTCGTTTCTCCTCTGACACATCACATAGCCTACCTGTGTGCCACCATGGCTCGGCTGTTCAGGTATTTCTGGGCAGTCATGAAATCAACAAAGAGGAAATTATTGGACCTGGAGCCGGACTTCTCTGTCGCCGGGTAAGCTCTTATCTTGTGCCGTATTTGACAGGAATACGGCGTATGTGACCCCCGTTCAACCCACAAATGGCAGGATTCGCCTTTTGTTTACTGCTGCTTGAAATCTGTACTCACACAGCATGCTCCTGATTTGTTTTGCTTGCGCAAAACTATTTTTAGTCGCAAATGCGAGTGAAATGCTGGAACCATAGAGATCTGTGGAAAACAAATCACTGTAGCATATATAAACAAATCTAACCTACAAGTGAAAAGAAATAAATAATAACTTTCACTGCTTAAAGATACTCAGTAGCTCAGCTAATACTACCTGAAATGTCACTGGATACAAACCACTGCAGCAGCATATTGAGTGCCAGGTGGCCAGCACACCGTTATTGGACTGCACATGGACACTCACCCTGTTGCGACTGGACTTTGAACTTATCCCACAGTAGTGGTACCGTGAGGTACCGTAGTACTACGGTACTCCAACAATGCTAGCGCGGCAACCAATCATGCGGGACATGGTCTCAATTTGCGTGATGCGTGAAAAGCGCACAATGTGGGATTTCTGGTCACCCTACTTAGCCACTCGCCAGCAGCAGCTAGTAGGGGGCCTCATTAGGGGGGATTCCAACATGTTGTCGTTGTTGCAGTGTCTATAGGGATTCCATCATATTGTCATTGATATGGACCAATGTCAGCCGTCTCTGGCGGCCCCCTTCCAGCTCGGGGCCCTAGGCAATTGCCTAGTTTGCCTGTCCGGTTGCGAAGGCCCTGAGACTATGGCAGCCCCAACAATCAGCCCGATATAAAATGCCTCGGGTAAATGAAGCGCCTACTGACGTCCGTAGCGCCAAATAATATAACGGTAGTTTCTAAAGAGCTAAGATGAAGAAAAAAAAATCAGCAGTGGCGCTGGCCCTCCAGACACAGATCAGTACGTTAGTCATTTTTCTTTTGATTACTGAAATGTTTAACCACTAATCCTTAGCCATATTTTAAGTGTAACCCTTCACCATAACATACCACTAGTGTTTTAATCAGTAAAAATAGAACATTTTTCACACATAAAAAGCACAAAGATGTTGAAATCTAGGCATATTCTGCCATCATAACTTGGCTCTCAGAATTCACCAGACTGATGCCTTTGAATCAAATACCCCAGCTGGTGGGCACTAAGGTGTTGAAAGTAAGTTTTTTCGAAAGGCAGATTTTCATATTTATGTTGTAGAAAATAATCCACATGATTCAGGGTGGCTCCAGTTTGCGACAGTATATTGGGGACACTTTACAGATGCAAAACCAAAATCTGGAGGGAGTTAAAATTCCGAAATATACAGAATCTCCGAAATTAAAGTCGTAAAATTGAAGATAAAACTTGGATATTGTCTGAGATTAAAGTGTTACGTTAGCAAGGAAAAAACTCAAACATATATCTAATTTTCCGTAACCGTTTATCCTGTAAAGGGTCACCAATCTCATTATGTAACCTGTTAATCGTTCATAAATTTTGTATTGTACATGAGAGAGACAGATCTCCACAAAAAGAGAAGCTTCTGGGCCTCGGCAGAGGCAAAGGAATATTATGAACCTGAAGTAAGGTAATGATATGGACAACTGAATGTTAGCGGATAAAGAATGGTCAACGGACTGTGATAGCCAGCTGCCTGTTGGTGTTTGGCATTAGCGCCTACTCCTGTTAGCAATTTAAAAACTTTCAAGGTCCAGTTTTTTTTTGTTTTTTTTTTTACCCACAAGGGCCCTAATACTAGGGCTGCCCCAAATACCATTTATTTAAATTCAGACCCCTTGTGCAGAATTTATAACGAATATTCGAATATTCGTTCATGGCAGGGGGCCTGGGGGGGGGGGGGGACTCCGTGTTTTTTTCAGACCTAATTGTATTGCGGAGTTTTGCACAGCGGTGACTGGATCTTTGCTCTCAAACCACAAAAAAATGTGATGGCACAACAGTCTCCTTCAGTACATTATTCTATGCTCTGCAAGTAATTGGTTGCTGGCAGACACTCTGTGCTGCAATAAACTGGTTTATCAGCAGTGCTGTGCACTGTAGAGCCGATGTGCTGCTGGTTCTGCTGGCCTGAATAGAATATAATGTCTATAATAATAATAATAATAATAATAAATGTTATTTGAAGGCACCTTTCTTGGCACTCAAGGACACCGTACAGATACACAAAATGGCATTAAAAAGAGATTAAAAAGAAACAACAATAAATTTAAAAAAAAAAGAAAGTGACAGAGCAATTGGCATCAGATGGAATAGGCAGTTTTAAACAGATGTGTTTTTAGTCGTGATTTGAAATATAGCCTTACTGTTGTGTGTACAGCCTTTAGAAGCTGAGCTGAGTCGTGATGCACGGGTCGACCCGTAACTCGCAGGACCCGCAAATGTACCTGCCGGTCGGGCAGTAGTCATCGTCTGTTAAATCGGTCTGTAAATGATATTTTTACATTATTGGCTATTACTGTCATGGCATGATGACAGTCTGCGGCCGTTTTCAAAACACACTTGTGTCACACACTCCAAAAGAAACTTCTTGAAACTTTAAACAATAATTTATTGTACAAAGCGGGGGAAACAAACATTGACAAAAATGGTTCCATAATTCATATTAAATTCAAAAGATCATGAAAAAACAGCTAAAAGTTAGAGGGAATAGTGTTAAAGTGGTAAAACTTGGCATTGATCCACAGCCTCAGACGGATGCGCTCAAGCGTGCCGTGCGCACAAGCTCCGTTTGTTAGACTATACTATATTTTCACATTTTTAACAATGCAATTTAAAAGTTTTGATTTTTATTGATAACCTACATGTACCAACAACAAAAAGACTACATTTAGCACCAAAAAATTATGTAAAAAAAAAAAAAAGAAGTAAATAACAAAACGAATATCGAATACCAGATTTACATAATGAATACCTACCCATAGAAATGAATATTCAAATATCCGAATATTTGGGTACAGCCCTACCTAATACCCCATTAAGTTACTATCTTCTTTAAAAGAGATATAAACTTCTGCCAACATGCAAATAATGACAGCGGTAGCCTACTTGGCAAATCAGATTGCTGTGGGTCAAGAGGCAATCAGCCTCCCATGACCTCCAGTTTAAAGAAGGGACATTAATGACACTCATTTCCTGTTTGTGTTTTACAGGATCCTGTTGACATGTATCGCCTTACTGTCTTGTTATTCCATCCATCTGCTGCTACGCAGTGCTGGAGTTGTGGGTGAGGCTTCATCAAATGTGGAAAATATTGTCAGAAGTATGAGATTAGTCTCATAGCTTTACCTTTTCAAAAGACCACTTGTCTCTTCACTTTCCCTCTTTTTTACATATAAGGCCACCTCGGCAGGTGTCAGAATGTCTGCAGTGACTTTGCTAACATAGTTCTTTGTTATTGCTCTCTGGAGGTATCCGTGCCTATGAGCAGCTTGGCCTGAGAGCTTTTGGTCACCCAGGGAAGATTGTAGCAGCTGTCATCATCACACTACATAACATTGGAGGTAAGACACTGGTATAGGTATGGGCACTGAAATGTAACACATCACATACATACCTGTTTTGAGGGAACACAAATAGACACTCTCTCTTCAGTCTGTCTATGCTTTCCTTCCTGGCAGCCATGTCCAGCTACCTGTTCATAGTTAAATCTGAGTTACCATTGGTCATCCAAGCCTTCCTTGGCCACACATCCAGCTCTGAGTGAGTACTGCCAACAACGTTGAAATCAACAAACTGTATGAAATTCAAAATCAGTTTCATCCGCATGTGCCCATTGCAGAGATAGGTCTAACATAAAAGATGTGAAGAGCCAAACCAACGACATGTCAGTGCATCTCTTAGTACTTTCTGACTTCTCTAATCTGTCTGTGGAACTCAGTTCCAAGCTCAATGGTTCCTACTGAAGATGTAAATCTTCAAAAACACAAATACCGTAAAACTTTACTTAAACACCTAGTCAATTCAATTCAATTCAATTCAATTCAGTTCAATTCAAAGAACTTTATTTTTCCGTTAGGAACTTCGTCTGTGAAGAGCGACAGTGTATATTCAACAAAATAAATACAAATAGATAAATACAAATGTTAAAAAGTTAAAAATACAAATACAAATGTTAAAAGGAGAGAAAAACAAACACACACACACCTACAAGCATACACATTTTACTAGCCCAGTGTGGCTCCACATTTTGACAAATAAACACCTGCCTCAATTAGAAGCCTGGTCTGGTTGCCAAGCAGTTCATTTATTTAATAGAAGTTCTTCTGATGTATAAAACTGGGTTGTTGGCAACTTATGTGTCCATTCCTTGATTACCCTGTAAGTTATTCATATTCCTTCAGTCCATAAGGGTCCTCAGATCAAAAGAATCAAAGGGGTTTTTCATAAAAATGAATCCAAGTTGTGAGTATTGTTTTAACAAGACAACAACTTTCCCTCTCTTTCTCTGATGCGCTGTCTGTTAGAGCTAGATCAAATGAATGTTTCGTAATTGATATTCACACTTTCAGGTGAGTGCTTTGGCAGCAAGTAAACCACCATGATCAAAAGGGTAAGCTGAATATTTTGCAGTGACTTGCTGACTGCCTGAACTAGCTGGCAGGTGTCCCTTCATTTCCTGCTGCACCATGGTGTATGTGACCTCACGTTTTACACTATATTTATGTATGTATGTATGCTTCACTGTAGGCTTATGTGTGTGTGTGATGTCTTGTGTTCTGCACCTAGCGACTGGTTCATGAACGGAAACTACCTTATCATCATCGTCACTGTCTGCCTCATCCTCCCGCTGACCCTGATGAAACACCTCGGTATGCCACTTTCCATTAGTTTGAACTTACTCAGCAACTCCTCAGAGTAATGCTTTTGACACTTTGTGTACAAAAGCCCATTCATTATTTCAAGTCTTTTGATGAACCTCTGTGTTTCATCATTGTATGGGGTAAACTGAATTTAATACAACCTCCACAAAGCCATGTAGGAGACAAAAGATTAATGCTGCTCTCCAGTATGATAGAGATAATCTAAAAGAAAATTAAACAGCACATATATACAATCTGTTTCAACATAAAAACTCTAAAGTAGCAGAGTGCTGACAGTGTATGCAAGTTTTGAGTTGTCTCAGAGTTGTCTTCTTGTGTTCTGCAGGGTATCTTGGTTATACCAGTGGCTTCTCTCTCTCCTGCATGGTCTTCTTCCTCTCTGCGGTGAGTCAGTGGGTAGTCACAATGCACAACGCCAGCCCGTTTCCACCAAGCAGTCTGTTTCAGTTCAGTACACAGTTTTTCCATTTCCACTGTAAAAACCTGTGGATGGTACCAATGGAACCGTCCCCATTTTTGGTCATCCCTTCACTGGGGTACCTAGCACACTGATCCGGTAGGCTACTGAAAAGTGGAGCTAGAGACACAGCAGTCTGTTGATTGGTCAATAGAAAACCGTTAGTGCTGAGTTGTAACTGTAACTGTAAGTAATTCCTGTTCATTCAGTGGCAAGTTTTCCACACATTAGTAAACTATAACTACAAACTGAAAGGATGTTTTATTCCACCGCAGACAGTATTCTGAGATGTGGGCAGGGTTGTTGTTACTTACTGTTCCGTCCAGCTTTCGTTGTATTTCCTCATCACCAGTGACACAGAGGCAAGTCTGCACCACATTTATAGTCCTCAGAATGGAGTTGCCAACATTTTCAGAACAAAATAGAACATGCTGCAGTAAGAGTCTCTCTCCATGGGATATTTAAAAATAGTGGGTTTGTGCATTGAGACTTTGTCAGGCAAGCGCAGGGGTTTAGTGCTGCTGTAGTGCACAGGAACAGTGAGGATTAGAATACATGCAGTTCACATGATCCGATGGAATCTTCTATAAATTTTTATATTGAAGATCGACTCATTACTAAGTGTGTGTCATCCACAAGAGACAATAAAAACGAATGGAGTGGTCAAAGTTGTCACATTGAAATTTAAGATATGCTGATGGGCTTCATGCATTGAGTAACATTACAAGTGAACGCTCCACCTTAAAAGTTGACGGAAGTCGTCCCAGTGAATTAACTTATTTATTTTCTCAGTCTACATCTGCTGTGAGAGGCAGCGAAACATGCTTTCATTTTATAATTATAGTTTACTGATGTATTTAAGACTTGCCACGGTATGAACAGTGGTTACATAAGCCTCAAAACCAGCCCTAAGAAAATAATAATAATAAATTTCATTTCTGGGCGCCTTTCATAACACTCAAGGTCGCCTTTACAGAGTAAAATACAATAAAATACAAAGTACAAGATAATTAAATAGTGAACAACAAACAAACAAATGTCAGTTTAAAAAGCAAACAAAACAAACATAAACAAAACATCTGTTCAGGCTTACCCACTCAAAGAGAGTAGGAAAGCGTGAACAGGTGTGTTTTCAGCCTGGATTTAAAGTGTGGGAGTGAATCAGTATTTGGAAGTTCAAGGGGGAGTGAATTCCACAGTTGGGAGCAGAGCGGCTGAATGCTCTGACCCCATGGTAGTGAGGCGAATGGAGGGGACAGTGAGGTGAATAGAAGAAGAGGATCTGAGGGTGCAAGCAGATATGGTGATAGGAAGGAAATCAGAGAGGTACGGAGGGGCGAGGTTGTGGATGGCCTTGTAGCTCAGAAATAGAATCTTATAGAGGATGCGGTAGGTGATGGGGAGCCAGTGGAGCTGCTGTAAGATGGGTGTGATATGACAGGTGGATGGGGTCCTAGTGATAATACGGGCGGCGGAATTCTGAACCATCTGCAGTTTATGGAGGATTTTCTGGGGGAGACCAAACAGGAGGGAGTTGCAGGAGTCAAGCTGAGAAGTGACAAGACTGTGAACCAGTATGGCAGCGGTGTGAGGTGTGAGGGAGGGGCATAGGTGGTTGATGTTGCGGTGATTAAAGTAGGCTGACCAGGTCATGTTGTTAATGTGGGATGAGAAGGAAAGTGTGCTGTCGAGGATGACACCCAGACTCTTTACCTGAGGGGAGGGGAGGATGGATTGTCCATCAATATGGTGAAACTGTGGGCTTTGGCTAGAGTGGATTTAATGCCGATTAGTAACATTTCTGTTTTATCACTGTTTAATTTAATGACCTCCTCTGTTGACCAGTCAATGGATTGCAGTGTTTCTAGCTCTACATTTTAGTACCAGATCTGTGTGCTAGGTACACCAACAGAGGCGTGACCAAAAATGGGAACAGTAAGGAATGGTTCCGTTGGAACACCTTTTCACAGTGGGAACAGAAAAAAAGCGTAGTTAATTGAAATGAACTGCAACAGACTACTTGGTGGAAACGGGGCTAGAGTGGAGCATTCAGCAGCTAAAAAGACACATATGTCCCTCAGGAGTTGCTAAAGACTAAAAACAGACCTAAAGGGTAAGTAAACATTAGACTCACAAATCCAAATGAATGCTAATGTTGTCTGCTGGATGCACAAATAGCTGTTTGCTACCAAAAACAACTTTGTAAGGTAATACTACATCAATGTTGTGCTTACAGCTTCTTCTGCATCCTGAAATGGGCAAAAACTACTGCAAAAACTCAGAGGTCTCAGTGAAATTCGTTGAAAGTCCTAAATCTGAAACTTCTTTCTTGATTATGGTATCTTTCACACTATTCTAATTTTGCTTTTGTAGAAAAACAAAACAATCCTGATGAAAACTAGTGTAGTCTCAGCTTATTCTCCAGGTCGATTCCTTGTGGCTTTAGGTGTTTGGACAGGGATGAGTTACCATCAACAGCTGCTATACTGTACTGTTTGTTCCCCTTGGGAAAGTTTATAACAGCTGTTAGGTTCAAACACTTGCTATATCAATTACCCAGATATAGAGACCACATGCAGAAGAGTAAAGTTACCAACATAAACAACGTGTTTTGGGAACGTTCCAAAAAGTACCAAATGTCTTCCAAGGGCAGGAGAGGTAGCATTTGTTGGACCTCCTCAAACTCTCTGTCTCTGTCATATCAGGTAATCTACAAGAAATTCAACATTGCCTGCCCTCTGGAAGTGTTTGGCAACCACTCTGTGAACACAGCCATCTCAGAGAACACATGCACTGCAAAATTCCTCACCATCAACCAAGAGGTCAGAGATGAACTCCCTGAAGACACAAACAAATTACCATTTGCATTTGAACTGTTCATGTGTGATGAGCCGTGTTCAGAGGACTGCAGTGTGCTCTGAATACATGTATGGGCAGGAACTATTTGTGGGTGCATCATATCACGCAGGGCACATGACTGGACATGAGTTCACGTGCCTTCTGGAAAACAACCAGGTGAAGTTACTCTGTCACTTACTTACTTCTGACTTGATTTGCAGACGGCATATACCATCCCCATCCTGGCATTCGCTTTTGTATGTCACCCTGAAGTACTTCCCATCTACACTGAACTGAGCAAGTAAGAGGCACACATCATTAGATTCTTACATTCTTCACATACAGTACACGTCATGCACTTCCACAGCACGGGTTCAAGTACCTTTCAGTTGAAAAAAAAAACATTATTGATGTAACATACCCAGGGCGTCAATGTGAAAATCAGTTGAGAGACTAAACTTGGTATGCAGCTTAAGCATAGGCCCCAGAATTTGTTACCATGTCCCTGTTCCCAATTAACCATTAATAAATATCAACACAGTTCACAGTAAGGATAATTCCGCTTCATTACAACTTGGGCTTTATATCTGTGGTTTTGGCTGCTATTTCTATCAGTTATAATGAAATCTGGGACAGTGGTAACATTGCTAAAAAGAATACCCTTCACAAACACAGGCAGTCAGAATATCAGACAAGTTGTGAAAAAAAATCAATTGATCAAGATTATCTAAAAAAATCTTTATTTGGAAGTCAGACTGATGTGGATGCACCTAATATGTCTCACCTGGATGTTTGTCTACTGTCTGTCCAAGTGTATCTTTAAACATTTCTGAAAAGAAACTTAAGCAACAGCAATGTTTACCTCTTCTGAATGAATGTACTGTATTGCTAGAACTTGTATTGCCATCTTGTTTCCTTAAAGCCCAACCAAGAGAAGAATGCAGAATATTGGCAATGTTTCCATCCTGGGCATGTTCATCATGTACTTCCTCACTGCCACGTTTGGCTATCTGACCTTCTACGGTGAGAGCAACTTCTCTTGAAGTCAGCTGCAAAAATCATAGCTCAGTCTAATAGTAGCAAGACACTGGTTCTATATCTTTACGTGTACGTGTGTGTGTGTGTGTGTGTGTGTGTGTGTGTGTGTCTGGGCAGAGAACACCGAAGCAGAGCTCCTCCATACCTACAGTAAGGTGGACCCCCTTGACACTCTGATCCTGTGTGTTCGGCTGGCTGTCCTGGTGGCTGTCACTCTGACTGTACCTGTGGTCTTGTTTCCTGTAAGAATGTGTGGCCTTCACTCACACACATCCAAAACAAAAACAAAACAAACAAACAAAACAAAAAAACAGGCCAGTCTCTACAACACATTCTCAACCCAAGTCGACATTGCCACAATGTCAGTGGCCTTTCACGTCATTGCATATTTTCTTGCATCTGCTGTTGAAGTTTCCAGATGCCGCAATCAACTACAGGACAACAAATGCACATGGTCAAACCATCATGGTTTGGTTCTACATTCATACAGTGTGAACAGTTCATACAGCTTCTTGGACCTATCCACCACCCCTTCCGCCCACCCTATAAGGACAGCTCCTTAAATAATGTCATTAGCAGCAGCATGTCAACCTGACACTGTCCAGTGGCATATCATACTGCCAGACACGTGCCGTGCCTGAAGTGACGACGTCCATGAATCATACGTCATAACACTGCAAAAGGTTTGGTGAAGCCACGTTGCAAGCTGACACTGTCTACTCTGCGAAAAGTGGCTTTTGGCATCAGGTGTCTGGGGCCAAAATTACTGACAACGTGGCAGTGATTGACAACTTCGGAATGAAAATGGGCCGGTCTCTGAAGCCCAGGTCTGACCGATTATGCACGACGAGACAAAACCGCTTTAAAACATTGCAGAGAAATGTTGCAGCGGTGTGAACTGGTCGTCTGAGCTTGACTCAAGCCAGCTGATGGTGTCACCTGCAACTCAGCAGGTCAAATCGCCAGTGTCTGGTTTTAGAACATAAAGCATGTCACCTGTTTCAACAATAAATCAGCTTGTAGTGAAGTCCACTGACTCTGTCCCCACCAAGCCCTCTGTTGTTGTCCTCATGCTGTGCCAGTGTCGGACGGTGGGTCACTGCTGCTCGTTGTATGTGCTTATGCCCCCCCCCCCCCCCCCCCCATCCAAAAAAAACCCACATTCTCATTGACTGATTAATTGATGCTGCTTACTTATATTATTGTGGAGTATGAGTACAGTCCATCTGATGCTTGTTTTATGTTTTTCACCATTCCATCACTGCTACAAAGGCAGAAAGTACAGAGAGTTGTTGCAAAAGTGACTAAAGACAAAAACAACAAAAGACAAGTGTTAAAACATGCCAAAATTGCTAAAATGATGTGGACAAACACAAGTAATTAAGTGAAGTAAACAAAAATACAAAAAACAAAAAGTGACCACGAGATCATAAACAAAAGCCACATTAAACAAATCTTAGGTTCAGCACAAATGAAATGGTTTTAAAAGAGCGTAATGGCCTTTAAATATGGGCCCAGACAGCTGCTAGCCGCTTCCTATCAGGACATTCCAGAGGATCACTCTCACTCTGAAGTTGTTGAAATCCGGTGCTTGGGCAGTGACTTACAGCATCAGACACTGACAAAAAAAGACGTCCTTTCATGTTGCCATGAAACGTGACCAATCGCTGGGGCAACAGGGAAAAGTGGGACAAGAATGAAAGTTAAGGCAGTGAGGGGTCATGTAGGGCGGGTGGTATTGTTTTTGCTCCGTTTATTCTTTATTAGGGACCGAGCCCTAAGGCAGAGGACCCTCTTGTTTTTGCTGCGTGCGTTTATTAGTGACCAGGCCCAACAGCAGTGGAATACTCACAAAGCAGTCTTCGCCAAAGGCGAGGACCCTCCCCATAGTTTTTACTGCGTTTATTCTCACAGACCAGTCCTCGCCAAAGGCGAGGACACTATTGTTTTTGCTGCGTTTATTATTAGGGACCGAGCCTAGAGGTAGAGGACTGCTCAAGGAGCAGTCCTCGCTGAAGGCAAGGACCCTCTTGTTTTTGCTGCGTGCGTTTATTAGTGACTGGGCCCAACAGCAGTGGACTACTCACAAAGCAGTCCTCGCCAAAGGCGAGGACCCTCCCTATAGTCTTTGCTGCGTTTATTCCTACAGACCACCGTTTATTCTTTATTAGGGACCGAGCCCTAAGGCAGAGGACTGCTCACAGAGCAGTCCTCGCCAAAGGCGAGGACCCTATTGTTTTTGTTGCGTTTATTATTGGGTGTGAATGCTGTAAGCATTCACAACCTATGTTCTTCTACTACCAAAATTCTTTATTTTTCTTATTATTATTCTTCCGCCGCGTTTTTCAACATCAGTTATCTTCAACATACTTCAACCGATTCAAACCATTCAAACTTCTTCAGATTCAGCTTCATTAGGACATTTTCGGAAACTTTCAAATTTTTCCATAACCTTCATAACCCATAACCCGGGAATTCAACGTTAAAATTCCGACTTCTATTAAAGCGGATGGAGCAAAAACAGTTGGACCGCTACTAGTTCTACAAACTTCAACCGATTAAAACCGTTCAAACATGAAAACGTTCAGCTGAATTAGGACATTCACGGATGTATTCACTTTTTTCCTAAAATTCATACTTTCCGAGATATTTCCAATTTTTCCCAAATCCTTTTCCCATTGGGAATGCATTACAGAATCCTCAAAAATCTAAAAATTTCACCTTTTTTCAAACTGTGACTATTGATTCATACTTTCAGCTAGAAACTCCATTCAAAATGGAAAATATTCATCATTTTGCTGACATTTTACATATGATTCAACTTTTCAATACCATTCAAACTTTCAAAAATATTCAGCGTTTTCTGAAACTTTGTTATAATGGAAGTCAATGAGAAAATCCTTCAAACTCACTCATCTTCACCCACACATCACGAATTCATACATTGACGTAGAAACTCCATTCCAACTCTCAAATGTTGACGCTGTTGTCGACTTTCAGGAACTAATTCAAATTTTCAGTATCTCTTTTAGTTTTTCTACAAAGTCAGTTTAAAATACATGAAGTTTTCAGCCCTTCTCAGACTTTATAATGGGTGTGTATTGCGTGAGCTAGAGTGAGTGATGTCATCACTAGAGTGAAGAGCAGCTGAAAATTAATCAAAAAATTTTCTCTTCAACTCGCTCATACAGCCACAATTTTCACTGTACATACACAATTTATACCACAAAACATAGGAAAATTTGTCCTGCTCACAGAAATGTTGACATGGAATCTGTCACACATACACATTTTTGCTGAGCGGCTCCAAAGCGAAGGGAGCGCCGATTTTTTTCTCATTCACTCCCATGTAATCTGAGAGGAGAAATTTCTGGAAACAGCTGAGGTGCAACACATTTGTAACTCGCTCTGGTGACCCCATTTTGGACTGTAGAAATATAAAACGCGACACGTACGTTCACGAGAAGTGGCTGTCTCTCACCATCACTTTATTTTCATGATGGGACCAACGCTTTGGGTATGCGAAGAATTTGTTCGAGGAGTTAAATCTCCTCTGAAAGAGCTCTCTTCTCTGTGTTCTGTCTGTCTCTCTCTGCTCTTCTGCCAGGTGCACCTAGTTTATTACCATGGCAACCGCTGTGCCACACAAACTCACAGAAACATGATGTGTGTGTGTGTCTACATGTTACATGCAGACATGACAGGGGCACAATCTCCATTTTAACCCTTTAGTTGCCAGAGTTATTTGAGGAAAATATTCATTTCAACATTTCAAAAGGCTTTCGCATGAAAGTGGTGAGAGATAAAGGCATACTGTAAATGAGAAAACTATTCATCATGACCCAAAGTTTGTGATGGGAGTAAATTAACTCATCTAATTTGCATATCGTGGCATCACTAGGCAGCGGCCATATTGGATTTCATAAATCTCAGTAAAACAGCATTTTTAACATGTTTACACAGTACATTTCTTTTGTTTTGTGCTGTTTTTGTCGTCTCATCCTCAAAATAAAGGAAGAGGAATCTGATGGGAGTAAAGTAACTCATCTAATTTGCATATCGTGGCATCACTAGGCAGCGGCCATATTGGATTTCATAAATCTCAGTAAAACAGCATTTTTAACATGTTTACACAGTACATTTCTTTTGTTTTGTGCTGTTTTTGTCGTCTCATCCTCAAAATAAAGGAAGAGGAATCTGATGGGAGTAAAGTAACTCATCTAATTTGCATATCGTGGCATCACTAGGCAGCGGCCATATTGGATTTCATAAATCTCAGTAAAACAGCATTTTTAACATGTTTACACAGTACATTTCTTTTGTTTTGTGCTGTTTTTGTCGTCTCATCCTCAAAATAAAGGAAGAGGAATCTGATGGGAGTAAAGTAACTCATCTAATTTGCATATTGTGGCGTCACTAGGCGGCGGCCATATTGGATTTCATAAATCTCAGTAAAACATTCAAATATTCAAATCATTCAAACTTTATTTTATAATAGGCAGCTATTCAGTGTGGCGTCAGCTTTTCAACAAACTTTCAAACATTCAATTCATTCAAACTTTATTGTATTCAAGAAAGCATTGCAGCGTGGCTTCAGCTCGCAGCATTCACACCCGCAATTTCTTCAGAAATTGCTTCTCTAGTTAGGGACCGAGTCTAGAGGCAGAGGACTGCTCAAGGAGCAGTCCTCGCCAAAGGCGAGGACCCTCTTGTTTTTGCTGCGTGCGTTTATTCGTGACTGGGCCCAACAGCAGTGGACTACTCACAAAGAAGTCCTCGCCAAAGGCGAGGACCCTCCCTATAGTTTTTGCTGCGTTTATTCTCACAGACCAGTCCTCGCCAAAGGCGAGGACACTATTGTTTTTGCTGCATTTATTATTATTAGGGACCGAGCCCTAAGGCAGAGGACTGCTCACAGAGCAGTCCTCGCCAAAGGCGAGGACGCTATTGTTTTTGCTCCGTTTATTCTTTATTAGCGTGGCTTCAGCTCGCAGCATTCACACCCGCAATTTCTTCAGAAATTGCTTCTCTAGTTAGGGACCGAGTCTAGAGGCAGAGGACTGCTCAAGGAGCAGTCCTCGCCAAAGGCGAGGACCCTCCCTATAGTTTTTGCCGCATTTATTCTCACTGACCAGTCCTCGCCGAAGTCGAGAACACTATTGTTTTTGCTGTGTTTATTATTCTTTATTATTATTATTATTAGGGACCGAGCCCTAAGGCAGAGGACTGCTCACAGAGCAGTCCTCGCCAAAGGCGAGGACCCTATTGTTTTTGGTGCGTTTATTATTAGGGACCGAGCCCTAACTGTGCGTTCACACCAAACGCGAATTCGCAAATTCGCGCATCAAGATTACATACAAAGTCAATGCAAAGACGCGATTAGACGCGAATTCGCGCCGGGCGGCGCGATGGATGTGTTTAGCGCGACGCAATAGACGCGGTGGACGCGGCGCGATAGACGCGAAATTCGCGTCCAACGCCTCATCGCTCGAGTTGAAAATATTGAACTTTTGAGGCGAATTCGCGTGACTCTGTACCGTGAAAGCCAATCAGCATTGAGATTCTCCCGACGTCACTGGCGTGTGTCAACAACAATAAACTGCTACTCACCAGAGACAGATGGACAGGCGCTCCGCAGCTGAAATGGAGCAGCCTGTAATTGGTGTCCTGCCCGGAGATCCTGGCGCCAACCCTCGCCAACAGGTCCTCAAACTGGGCCCCAGTCAGCCTGAAGTAACGTTACCGCTGAAAGCGGCTATCATCCAGACGGAGTTCCTGGAGGAGGTGGTGAAATTCGCCAAGCTGGATGCGCTTCTGCAGGATAGGGTGAACCCAAAAACGACGGCGTTTGGCCCTCCGACGCTTCTGGGACTTCCAGAGGAGGTAAACAACAAAGCAGCGATGGTGGTTATCTTGCCATGGTCGTCAGTGACGTCTTGACGCCCCGACGTCCCGTTGTTGATGCCGAGATGAAGGAGAAACTTATCATTGCGGTGTGCGGCTACCCGGAGCTATATGATACTACGTGTCTACTTTACAGAGACCGCAACAAAAAGGAGCAGGCTTGGGTGAAAGTTGCCGAGGAGACTGGTCGACTTGGTAAGTTCTGTAAATATGTGTGTTTAATTAGTTTGCAGAATGGTTGTACTATGAACTATGGTGTTTTTTAGCACTAGCTTAGCTCCGGTTAGCTTAGCTCCGTCATTCCCGCTACTCGCGCGAATGACGCGATGACGCGAATGAACAAAATGGTCAGGCGTCGAAACTCGGGCATTACGGGCGGCGCGTTACTCGCGTCACGCGCGTGCAATTTGCTTCACTCGCGTCCGGTGTGAACGCACAGTAAGGCAGAGGACTGCTCACAGAGCAGTCCTCGAAGGCGAGGACCCTATTGTTTTTGCTGTGTTCATTATTTCTTTCTTTCTTTCTTCCGCCGCCTCTTTGAACTGGAATTTGACCCCCTAAAGATGCTCAAAAACTCACCAAAATTGGCACGCACATCAGAACCGGTGAAAAATTTTATAAAATGATGACATTAACCCCTAAAGTGCCAAAATGGGCCAAAATCTAGCATTTACAGCGTCTCCATACTTTGTGCTACAGACTCCATTCCAACTCTCAAATATTGCCACAGGTCTCATCTATTCACTCATGTTTTCATCTTTTTCATATCTTTTACCGTTTTTGATCGGTGCCTCTCAAAGTACCATGAGCAAAAGTGGAGAAATTCTCAGTTTACAATGGGTGTGTATTGCATGGAATGCTGTGAGCTAGAGTGGAGAGGGCTCTAAAAATCGTCTAAAACTTTTGTCTTTAACTCGCTGCCATGGCCACAATTTTCACTGTACTGACACAATTTATACCACAAAACGTAGGAAAATTTGTCCTGCTCGCAGATATGTTGACATGGAATCTCTCACACGTACACATTTTTGCTGAGTGGCTCCAAAGCGAAGGGAGCGCCGATTTTTTTCTCATTCACTCCCATGTAAACTCAGAGGAGAAATTTCTGGAAACAGCTTAGGTGCAACACATTTTAAACTCGCTCCTCTGACCACATTTTTGACTCGAGAAATATAAAACGCGGCACGTGCGTTCACGAGAAGTGGCTGTCTCTCAAAATCACTTATTTTCTTGCTTGGACCAACAGTTTGGGCATGCGAAGCATTTGTTCGAGGAGTTAAAACCCATTATAAACAGCGTTTGGTGAGCTGCTCTCCTTAGCTGTCCGTGTGTGCCACAGGTGCTGACAAGTCATTAATCGCCATGACAACGGCTGCACACACACACACACACACACACACACACACACACACACACACAGCTCTCTCTGTCTGTCTCTCAATCTTTAAAGGACAGATTACAGCAGCAGAAACTTCATTTGAAACAGCAAATACACATTATTAACCCCTACAGTGCCAAAATGGGCTCTCTAGCGCCACCTAGACGCACTAAAATGGCCACTACAGCCCATAGGAATGTCGTATCAAGATCAAACCAAAACTGGTGTGTTTGACTTACAAATCACGCATTGACACCCATGACCTGATTCCAACAGGAAGTGAGCTATTTGACCTTTCAAAGTAAGATTTCGCCTCAAATGTGGTCTCAAGAAAACACATCTCCTCCTACACGTTTTTTTTTTATCAGTTTTAAAGATGCACACATGCCATCTCAACTGCTACTAAACAGATCTTCTGTATAACTTTATCTCTCTCATCATCACATTATTTTCATGATTGGACCAACAGTTTGGGAATGGGAAGAACTTGTTCGAGGAGTTAAATCTCCACTAAAAGAGGTGTCTGTCTCTCTCTGCTCTTCTGCCAGGTGCGCCTACTTAATTACCATGGCAACCGCTGTCACACACAAACTCACAGAAACATGATGTCTGTGCGTGTGTCTACATCTTACATTCAGACATGACAGGGCAGCATCTCCATTTTAACCCTTTAGGTGCCAGAGTTAATTGAGGAAAATATTCCATTTTCATTTCAACATTTCAAAAGGCTGTGGCTTGAAAGTGGTGACAGATAAAGGCATACTGTAAATGAGAAAACTATTCATCATGACCCAAAGTTTGTGATAGGAGTAAATTAACTCATCTAATTTGCATATTGTGGCATCACCAGCAGGCAGCCATATTGGATTTCATAAATCTCAGTCAAAAAACATTTTGAACACATTTACACAGTAGATTTATTTTGTTTTGTGTTGTTTTTGTCATGTCTTCCTCAAAATGAAGGAAGAGGAATCTGATGGGAAGAAATTCGCCCATCTAATTTGCATAATGTGACATCACTTGTACATACCTACAGCTACAGAAAGCATTCAAACATCAAAACGTTCAGCTCTGTAAGGATTTTCTGATGTTTGTGGCAATATGTTTGATATTTCTAAATAATTCACAGTGGCGACGTAAGCTGGGGCGGAAGCGAGCGCGAGTCGAGTCCTAAGCGCTGCTTGCAGCTTTAATTATTAGGGACCGAGCCCTAAGGCAGAGGACTGCTCACAGAGCAGTCCTCGCCAAAGGCGAGGACCCTATTGTTTTTGGAGCGTTTATTATTATTCTTTCTTTCTTCCGCCGCCTCTTTGAACTGGAATTTGACCCCCTAAACATGCTCAAAAACTCACCAAAATTGGCACGCACATCAGAACCGGTGAAAAATTTTATAAAATGGTGACATTAACCCCTAAAGTGCCAAAATGGGCTCTCTAGCGCCACCTAGGCACACAAAAATGGCCACGGCCTGTAGGAACGTCGTAGAAACATGAAACCAAAAGTGGCGTGTTCGTCTCATGAAGACCTAAAAATCACGCGCTGACACCCCTGACCTAAATCCAACAGGAAGTGACGTATTTGCCCTTTCAAAGTAAGATTTTGCCTTAAAACTGCCTTTCCTAAAAAATCATCTTCTCATACAGCGTTTATCCTATCGACTTCAAACTTGCACAGATTACAGATCAACTCCTTCTAATCAAAAGTTGTGCGTAACTTTTTCATTACTCGCTTAGATTGTATTTAGTGGCCTCCAAAATGTGAGATTTCAGAAAAACGTCCTGAAGATCTACCAAAGCTGTACCACAGGAAATGAATGGCAGCAGGGGGAAGAAAGAGACCAATCTTAGGGCTTTTTCTAGCATTTACAGCGTCTCCATACTTTGTGCTACAGACTCCATTCCAACTCTCAAATGTTGCCACAGGTCTCATCTATTCACTCATGTTTTCATCTTTTCATATCTTTTATCGTTTTGATCGGTGCCTCTCAAAGTACCATGAGCAAAAGTGGAGAAATTCTCAGTTTACAATGGGTGTGTATTGCATGGAATGCTGTGAGCTAGAGTGAGAGGGCTCTAAAAATCGTCTAAAACTTTTGTCTTTAACTCGCTGCCATGGCCACAATTTTCACTGTTCAGACACAATTTATACCACAACACGTAGGAAAATTTGTCCAGCTCACAGATATGTTGACATGGAATCTCTCACATGTAATGATTTTTGCTGAGTGGCTCCAAAGCGAAGGGAGGGCGGATTTTTTTCTCATTCACTCCCATGTAAAGTCTGACGAAATTTCTGGAAACAGCTTAGGTGCAACACATTTTAAACTCGCTCCCCTGACCACATTTTTGACTCGAGAAATATAAAACGCGACACGTGCATTCACGAGACGTGGCTGGCTCTCAAAATCACTTTATTTTCTTGCTTGGACCAACGGTTTGGGCATGCAAAGCATTTGTTCGAGGAGTTAAAACCCATTATAAACAGCCTTTGGTGAGCTGCTCTCCTTAGCTGTCTGTGTGTGCCACAGGTGCTGACAAGTCATTAATCGCCATGACAACGGCTGCACACACACACACACACACACACACACAGCCACATGGCTCTTTCTGTCTGTCTCACAATCTTTAAAGGACAGATTACAGCAGCAGAAACTTCATTTGAAACAGCAAATACACATTATTAACCCCTACAGTGCCAAAATGGGCTCTCTAGCGCCACCTAGACGCACTAAAATGGCCACTACAGCCCGTAGGAATGTCGTATCAAGATCAAACCAAAACTGGTGTGTTTGACTTACAAATCACGCATTGACACCCATGACCTGATTCCAACAGGAAGTGAGCTATTTGACCTTTCAAAGTAAGATTTCGCCTCAAATGTGGTCTCAAGAAAACACATCTCCTCCTACACCGTTTATTTTATCAGTTTTAAAGATGCACACATGCCACCTCAACTGCTACTAAACAGATCTTCTGTATAACTTTATCTCTCTCATCATCACATTATTTTCATGTTTGGACCAACAGTTTGGACCAACATTTACACAGTAGATTCATTTTGTTTTGTGTTGTTTTTGTCGTCTCTTCCTCAAAATAAAGGAAGAGGAATCTGATGGGAAGAAATTCGCTCATCTAATTTGCATAATGTGACATCACTTGTACATACCTACAGCTACAGAAAGCATTCAAACATCAAACCCTTCAGCTCTGTAAGGATTTTCTGATGTTTGTGGCAATATGTTTGATATTTCTAAATAATTCACAGTGACGACATAAGCTGGGGGCGGAAACGGGCGTGAGTGCGAGGTCCCGCCAAACGCTGCTTGCAGCTTTAATTGGCTGTGAATTTGCTAGCCAACTGGGAACAGAGTGGGGTGGGGATGGGAGGGTAATCACATATTCATGTACAATCTTTTTATTAATGCCTCAGTTTCATTTTATTAGGGACCTCGGCTGAAGGGCGAGGACCCTCTTGTTCTTGTAGTGTTTATTATTATTATTATTATTATTATTATTAGGGACCTCGGCCTGAAAGGGTGAGGACCCTCTTGTTCTTGTAGTGTTTATTATTATTATTATTATTATTATTATTATTATTTCTTTCAGCGTACGCGACTTTCAACTGGAATTTGACCCCCTAAACATGCTCCAAAACTCACCAAAATTGGCACGCATGTCAGGACTGGCGAAAAATTTTATAAAATGAAAAAATTAATCTGAAAAGTGCCAAAATGGGCTCTCTAGCGCCACCTATCAGTCTAGACCACTAAAATGGCCGCTGCAGCCAGTAGGAACGTCGTAGGAAGATCAAACCAAAACAGCCGTGTTCGTCTCATCAAGACCTACAAATCACGCACTCACGCCTTTGACCTAAATCCAACAGGAAGTGAGCTATTTCCTTTCAAAGTAAGATTTTTCCTCAAAAAAAGAAATTCCTTTAAAAAACATCTCCTCCTACACCGTTTATCGTATCGGCTTCAAACTCGCACACATTATTGTTCAATGTGTCCTTATCAATTATTGTGCGTAACTTTTTCAATCCTCGACTGGTTTGGATGTTATGGCGCGTTTCAGGTGATGTGCGCCAAAACCTCCTGACGATTTGTTGTGCCACCTAGACACACTAAAATGCCCGGTGTGACGGGTAGGAACCACTTAGAAAGACCAAACCAAAACTGTCTCGTTCGTCTCATCAAGACCTACAAATGTCGCGCTGCAACCCCTGACCTAACTCCAACAGGAAGTGAGCTGTTGTTATTTGAATGTAAGATGACGTTTTTCACAAATTCTGTCGAACAAAAATTATTTGCTCCTACACCGTTTATCATAACTGCTTCAAACTTGCACAAATTACAGTTCTACCCCTGCTGAACATTACTTGTGAAGGACTTTGTCATAACTTGAACGGTTTGGATTTTTGAAGCGTTAGAAGGTGCAGGACACAACTCCTCATGATGATCTCTGGAAGAAAAGATGAGGGCCAACACACTGTAAACCTGTGATTAAGGTGACATTTTTCAGGCCATAGACATACAAACTTTATATGTTTGCGTTCAGAACAAATTTATCTATCTGGTGATGTTTTCAGATTGAAGATGGGACCCACGGTTTGGCATCTGGAAGGATTTGTTTGAGAAAGTTTCAAGCCATTCTGCTCTCTGTGTGAGCGGCAGCTGTCATTAATTAGCATAACAAAGGCTTCACTCTGACACACTGTCAGAGTGAAGTGTGTGTGGTCACACAGACATGACAGTATAACATTTACCAAACTCATTCCTAAAACTTTGTCATACATATGTGACAATAATCATATGTGTATAATAACAGTAGAATTATGGCACACACAGACAGACACGGACACACAGAGACACACAGACACACACACACACACTCCTCCCTTTTATTATACACATATGATTAGTGTCACATATGTATACAATCAGATATTAATTCAACATATTGTACACACACTCCACTCCCTGCCCCCCCTCTCTCTTTCTCTGTCTCTCTCTCTCTCCCCCCTCTGTCCTCTTTCTCCCTTCTCTCCCTCTCTGCATGTCTAACTCGGTCATCTATGTCTGTGTGTGTTATACTTCTACTGTTATTATACACATATGATTATTGTCACATATGTATACTATCAGATATTAATTCAACATAGTGTACCACAATTGCTAGAATTATAATTTTAATATTATTCCTTTCATTAATGTTGTTGTAAGCTACTGTCATGATCATCTCTCCTCTCTCTCTCTGTCTTCCCTTCTGTCTCATGGGGTCCTGAGGATAGAGGGATGTTGTATGCTGTAAAGCCCTGTGAGGCAAATTGTGATTTGTGATATTGATTGATTGATTGATCGATATTTGTTACTTGACTCAACAGCATTCAGTGACAGTATTTCAGTTACAGATGTAGTAAATTTAAAGACTCTGCAATGTTGCACCATTGCTCACTCAGAAATATTAACAAATAATTTGCAATATTAGGCTATAGGAATTATGTTCCATCAGTGTGACTAATAACATCATTGATAGAGATTATTAGTCATTGATAGTACGTCTTTGAAGCGTCATAAAGATTTTTAAAATGTAAACAATAAGACCTACATATTATGAGCATTAAACATTTCAGAGCTGATCTGACAGACTGACAGTCTGGTCCTTCTGCACAGTGTTATTAAAACAAATAAATATAAACACGACAGAGGTTTGATTTGATCATCACACATGTCAAAGTTTCATTAGGTCACATGGCTTATGTCTATAACTTTCAAAATATACGCTCACACCACCTTCATAAGAACCCTTTACAGTTTTTAAAATTGAGTTTGACTTATGATTCTGGCTATTGTGGTACAACATGTGGGAAGTATATATTAATATCTGATAGTATACATATGTGACAATAATCATATGTGTGTAATAACAGGAGAAGTATGGCACACACAGACAGACACGGACACACACAGAGACACACACACACACACACACACTCCACTCCCTATCCCCCCTCTCTCTCTCTCTCTCTCTCTCTCTGTCCACTTTCTCTCTCCTCCTCTCTGCATGTTGAGAACTGGGCCGCCTATGTCTGTCTGTCTGTGTGTGTCATACTTCTAGTGTTATTATACACATATTATTAGTGTCACATATGTATACAATCAGATTTTAATTCAACATTTGTAGGTCTTAGTATATATTTGTGTCTGTTTGCTGCACTTAGATCCTCAAAGCAGCCAGTACACATCACTCAAGCTTTCACTAGGTCACATGATTTCAAATGAATATGGATGTGTTGTTTGATCATCACACATGTCAAAGTTTCATTAGGTCACATGGCTTGTGTCTACAAGTTTCAAATTATAAGCTCACACCACCTTCATAAGAACCTTGCATTTTTAACTCATGGCCCTTTATAAAAATCACACCT